>NC_141763.1:101696990-102001602 GCF_982258835.1 Parasteatoda tepidariorum
CGATAAAATTCGCACTTAATAAATTAATTCTTTTTATTCATAAATTTTATCATTAGGTTTTTTTCCCTTCTTCTTTCTCTTAATTCCGTTGATCTTATTGATCTTGTCTTGTTCCGGGTTTTAATATTTATGTTAGTGCCTTTTTTAACTATCGTTTCAGCTTTGATAATTTTCATTGTTTTTATTTAGATTAATAAGTTTTACTTTTATTTTATTGTTTTCCCCCCTGCATAATTAGGTATGAAATATATTGCTTTATTTAATCATTGGTTTTGTTTACATTAGTTAATTTAGGAATCGTAATTATTTTTAAAAAATAAATATGAGAATTTTGTATTTTTTAAATTTGTTTCTCTTGTCTAAACTTGAAATTTTTTAAAAATTCTTTTAAAGGCTATTTTTCTGCCATTTTTTTTTTCTTTTAAAATTTTGGAGTGCTTTTCTTTTATCTCTTACTTCGAAATGTGTTAAACATTTTCCTTGTAATTCGGGTTTGATAAAACATCGATTAACGCCACTTTTTGGTCGACCCAGAAAACCGGGAAATTCAGACATCCGGGATCGTGATGGTTTCGAGCATCCCAGATAATTGGTTCTCTACTGTATATATATATTCCACTTTTGAAAGGCATGGAATTTTTTCCATAGACTTTGTGTTGAAGAAAACCTTTAGGATAGAATATTAAAACCTCTCTCAGCGACCAGGCAAACATCTGCATCAAATGTGGAAAAAGTCACATAAAGAAACACTAAAAAATATCCAATCAAAAATTTTAACAAAACAAATAAGTATATTAAAATGTTTTCAAAATATTTTTGTGATGCTCTCTTTGACGATACAACCTCATGTTGCAGTCAGAGTGCACTAAAGACGATGCTATCAATGATTTACTTCTAGATTTTAAAATTAAATTTAAAAAAAAAGTTACTTTAGAAAAACCAATCATCTCAAACAAACACACATCTACTCATATTTTAATGCTAACTGACTTTTGTGATAAAAAATAAAATGCAAACTTAAATTTATGATGGTGAAATCTCTTGGGAGCGGTCGCTCCCAAGAGATTTCACTGTGTGTGTGTATTGTATACATATAAATATGTACATGTATGAAGAATAATTAGTCTAAGACAAAAATTACTCTTTATAATGCAATGATATCTCCCACCTTAACTTACCAACCAACCAAAAAAACACTAAGAATAGATACGCTAATCTAACAAATAACAAAGTTTGCAAAGAAGAAGGGAGTGAGTGTGAGATTTTAGCTGGCATGGCAAAAATAATAGCTACCATATTAAAGATTAATAAAATTGGTAAAAACACAGGAATTAAAATTTAATGCTACCATATATATTTAGAAGAACACTAAAATCATTAACCCAGAATAAAAAATGAAGTATATAAAAATCTAAATAGTGTTTTAATAATTAAAGTAAAATAAAACTTTTAAAAAAAAAATTTAAGCATATTATTTTAACTACTCAAGAAATTTTAATTTAATGGAAAATCTTAAAGCAAATAAAAAATCATTCATATTAGTAATATGTGCAGGACTTTACACAAACAAGGAAGAAATTATTTAGCATACTGGTTTACTTTTTTTCATAGGGGGACTGTTTATAACTCCGAGCCTACATATGTGGACAGAAACTAGTTTATAGACTTCAACCCTTATTTATCCATTTTTTCATAACAGTAAAAGCTACACATATTACTTACATTCATCGGAGGTGTCCGTTTATAGGTCGCAGCCCCCATAAATACTTGTAAAAAAAATCTATTACACTGGACATTGAAAACTTCCAGTATTAAAGGTCATACATTTTTCTACCCGTACCTCTGATAGCTAAACATGTAACGGATAGCTAATTCGTAGAAACAGATGGCGCTATCTCTCTATTCGCAAAAACAATAGTCTTCGTTCTGACTCAGCAAGAGAGATGACCAGGGATGAGAGTAGTCAGAAAGTAAAAAAGAGGAAATCCAAAAAACAAAAAAAAATAAAGAAAAAAAAAAGAAGGAAAATTTTTTTTATATATATTTATATAAACAAAAATTTGACAAAAAAGTGCGATTTTTAAACTTGTAAACCATGTGAATATAAATCCCAATATGAGACTTTTAAATCACGTAAATATGAAACTCTACATCGAATTTAAAAAATGCGAAAATACAAATCATGATTTTTTAATTTTTTGATCACGATGCATAATTTTTAAATCGCGCGATATTACAACCACAAAAACGAATCATGATATTGGATTTTAAGCTCACGTGAATACGAATTGCTACATAGGGCTTTAAAAGCTCGTAAATACAAATCGCGATATTGATTTTTTAAATCTCGTAAGTAAGAATCGCACTGTACAATATTTAAATCGCCTGAATAAGAATCGCAACGTTCAACTTTTAAATCAGGTAAATACGAAAATCGAGATTTGATAATAAAATCGAGATTTTAAAAATGCATAAATACAAAACACGATATTGGATTTTTAAATGTCGTAAATAAGAATCATAATATACGATATTTAAATAGCTTAAATAAGAATCGCAATGTGCAACTTTTAAATCAGGTAAATACGAAAATCGATGATTGATATTAAAATCGCGTGAATAAAAATCGAGATCTGAATTACGAAAATACGAGCTATCCAGCCGACGGATAAAAAATATGGAAAATCTTATTTTCTGTGCGTGAAATCGGAGAAAATAGCTAAAATAAGTAAAAATGCGGAAGGGTTAGCAGCTAGGGCGTAGATTGAATTTTCTGTTTATCTTTGAAAATCGTAAATAAATATAATTATTTTACTTCAATGACTGAATATAAAAAAAACGGAATAATTATTTTAAAAAACGAAACTTTTAGAGAATCGGAGTTTTTGATAAAAAGGCTGAAATTCGAGAGACAAAAAAAATCTCATCCCTGTATAAAGGTCAACCAGTTTTATCCCAAGGAAATGATTTTTAGAGAAACTTCAGAGGGAGGAAAAGGGACTTCAACAATTTCCCTTCGCGGAAAATTAAATTCCTCATAAAACATTTTAACTTGGGCAAAAAAAAAATTTCAGCGGAAATTAGCGGGAAAAATGGAAAAATCTGAAAAAAAGCGGAAATCCGCGAATCCGCGGAAGAATCTCATCCCTGGATGACGCATGATGAGCTATCCGAACCTACCCTGGTTCCCTCTTTTCCCAATCAGTTGGGGTAAAACTTTAAAATACTTTTTATTTTAGTCAATGTTATGTTGTTACTCTAGTAAAGGAATACAAAATATTAATTCCAAATTGACAAAACAATCTTCGAAAGAAACGCGCTTAAAAGCAGCAGAATTTTCAAAAGAAAGAATAATTGAAGCAATAAAGAAAACAATGGAAATAAAAATATGAACACCGAAGCCGACGTCTTCAAGGGGTACCGCCCTCGGAAGCCATAAAACAAAACCTTTTCTATTGAGAGAGAGGACAAATGCTAAAATTAACTCTCTCAGTACCCCAAAAGTTTTGTAGAAGTTCAAGAAAAAATACACGAAATACATAAAACCAAATCAGAAAAGAAATTTCAAAAAATCTTGAGAAAATAAAAACTCACATTAAACCGGTCAAACAGGGATTTCACAAACAAACTAAATTCAAAGGAAACTTTAATACAAAAGAAAACAACACCCTCTATTAAAATGCGCAGAATGAAAAAAAGAATAGTAAAATAAAAGATTACGTAACAAATTAGTATAATGCTTAATCTACAAAACCTTCGGGGTACTGAGAGAGTTAATTTTGCCATTTGTCCTCTCTCCCAATAGAAAACAGGGTTTGAAAAAACCCGGGGATTTTTGGAAAAACCCAACCCGCCTGGGTTTTATTGAAAAAACCCGGGGAAAATTGGGTTTTATTTGAAAAAACCCGGGGAAAATTGGGTTTTTTCATTTAGTGCTCATAAATTTTACTGTGAAAATATTTTTATTTATTAAATAGTGTTGTATAAGTAAACACTAAAATTTCATCTGACTTTTACCTGTAATAAAATTAAACTGGAATAAATATTTAATGGTCTTCCATGTTTTTATAATACGATAAATAGAAAGTGAAATTAAAATTATGTATAATTATAAAGAGTATCAGTTACTTGTCCCTTTTTTCAAATATTTAGATAAATATATGCATTTTAACTTTATAGTTTCAAAAAACAAATTAATCTTAAAATTATAAAAAAGCATATATAAAAAGTTATAGCTTATTTTTTTAAAATTAGATAATAAAACTTTAAATTTGTTTATTGTTGTTTAATGTATCACTTAATAAATTTTTTTTGTTTGCTTTCAATATTTTTAAACACAATTAAAAGAAACAAAATAAATTGTATTAAAATGAAATCTTAAAAATAATATTTAAAAAATCTTAAAAGTAATATTTTAATTTTTAACTGTTTTTTAATTGTGATAAACTTTCTCCAAATAGTTAAAAATTGTCAGCAGATGTTAAGAGTTAACTTTAAAAAAAAGGTCCATTTTTTCCTTTATTATTATTATCATACAACAGATTCAAAGTGTCTACATTTCTCTCTTAGATGGCAATACACTTTTACGAGTTTTGTAGCTTTATCTATTCCTAATCTATTTCGAAGTTTACTCTGCACCAAACCGAAAGTTGAAAAGTGTCTTTCGATAGAGACAGAGGATGCTGGTGCTGAGTGCAAAGAAAAAAGAATTGACAGAAATTTTGTGGAAGCTAGGAATTTTATTTATTTACTTATTTATTTATTTTGCCATAATTTTCCACTATTTTTTGATGAAAACTGTTCAATAACAGTGTCAAGCATCATTGATTTTGGAAAGTATTCAGGATAGGAAATTTTGGATGCCATAACATGTGGCAGAAATTCTGGATGATGCTTAGAAAGACAGCTTTCTGCTAATTGGTTTTGTTCATCATTTAAAAATTGTCCCCTTGTTTCGGGATCCAGGATGCATATGCTAATAAATGATGTGGCTGAACAGCCTGATCTTTTAACAAAATGTTTATGGGATTCTAATTCATCACACGATAGTAAGTTAATTCATATTTCAACAGGTTCTGAAATTGAAATGTTTTCTGGTTGAAGCTTTTTTAAAGCTTCAGAAACAATTGATATCTGTTTTTCCCAATTGATAGTTTATTGGTAAAGCCCAACATTATTTAATTTTTTTGACATATAAAATTTTTCAAGAACAATCTCTTCATATTTATGGTAATTATTGGCAAAAGTTTTTACGCGCTCACAATATGAATTCCACCTAGTATCATTTGGTCATCAAGCAGTTTTTTTTCATTTGCCCATCCATGTGCTTGATGCACATTTCTAAAATATTTGTTAACTTCAACGATATGTCCAATGATAGTATTAGGAGATACTTCTTTCTGAACCAAATTTAAAAAAAAAAAAACAATTTGTGAAAAAAACCACCAAGTGGGTTTTTTCAAAGTGGGCCCACTTGGGGAACCCTGGTTATATGTATTTTATATTAAGTTTAAATAACGCATTATCACTAATACATATTTGAATCTTCTTTATTTATAAGTGCATTACGTTTCATAATTTTTTAACTCAAGAATTATAAAATATAAATGCAGTAATATAAAAGGAACAAGTTTATTAATCTTTTTGTTTTCACACACATTTATTTACTATATTTATTAAACATATGGATATTACCTATTATAAAATTATAATCTGTAAATATTTATAATCAGTTAAAACTAAAATTTCATCTGACTTGAGTTAAATAAAAAACAGAAATAAATATTTAATGGTCTTACATGTTTCTATAATAAGATTAATAGAAAGTGAAATTAAAACTACGTATAATTATAAAGAGTATCAGTCACTTGTCCCATTTGTTTTCAAATAATTAACCCTAGGAAAAGGATTTCATTTTTAGATAAATAATTTTAAAAAGTTCTCTTATAAAAAGTTTTAGCTTTTTTTTTTTTTTTAAAGCCAGAAAATAAAACTGTTTAAATTTGTTAATGTATCACTTGGCAAAAAAAGAAAAAAATTGTTTCTTTTAAATTTTTTTTTAATATATTATATTACCTGTATGTATTATGTTACCTGTTTATTAATATATAAAGCATGCAACTATATTTGAAAAATTGATCTTTTCAGACAATATTATTTAAATTTTTATTTGATTTAATATCATTAAAATATTACTTTTTTGAAAAAACCCTCTTGAAGTTTTCAATAGCACCTACTATAAAAATTATATGAATATTTGAGTTTCTTTTACTTTACTAATATTAAAAACTTAATCATATAAATCATGCAACTCTATTTGACAAATTTATGCTGCACAATAAATTATATAAAAATAAATGTGAAACAATAAGTTTTGGTAAAAAAAAAAAAAAAATTTTTTTTTGAAAAAACCCACTTATCGTTCCAAGTGGGTTTTTTCAAGGTGGGCCCACCCAATAAAACCCGGGCGGGTTTTTTCAAAGTGGGCCCACTTGGCGAACCCTGATAGAAAAGGCTTTGTTTTATAGCTTCCGAGGCCGGTACCCCTTGAAGACGTCGGCTTCGGTGGTCATATTTTTATTTCCATTGTTTTCTTCATTGCTTCAATTATGTTGTTACTCATTATTGTAAAAATGGATAGGTGAATGTATAATTAAAATATTGAGCTCTTTGTGATGGTGTTTCCTTCCATCCTCTTGCGTCCTTACAAACATTAATTTTATCTCAATAAGCACACTTTAAAAACTGTTAAAAAGACAAGAGCAGTTAAAGAAAAACTTTAGGGAGAAGAATAAGATATGAATATTAATGAAGATCAATATTAATAGTGTTTGAAAAGAACATCAGGAGAGGAGATTTGCCTCTCTTTAAATTATGTAGATGTCTTCATTAAAAAATGTACTCAATTATATTCTTTGTTTTAAATTATTTATTTTTTTATTAAGTTAGATTAGTTTTGGAATTTTCGAATAGCTTGTTTTTTAATGTTATTTTTATTCGATCATCTGTGCTGCTACGTGTACACATCATGAGGAAAACATAATTTTATTCATGAAAACGAAAGTTTAAATTAGACTTTTACTTTTATCTACTTATTATGTATAAATATATATTTAATCAGATCAAACCTTTTTATAAATGTCATTTAACCTTGTAGTATGAAATTGATGTTAATTATCATCAACATCGAATAGTAATTTGATGATTCATTAAATAACACACTTTGATGTTTGTTTACCTTAAAGACCTATCATCCGAAAAAAACCTACTTTCCAAACAATTCCTGATATTGGACTTTCAACTGTATTATTTAATTTCATAAAGGTAAAACTATAAGACTCAAAAGTTGTAATTTTTGTTACTTAGCCGCAAGACCATAATATTGACTATGAAATCTTAATAATTACAGATAAATAGTAGTTACACCTCTGCAAAGCAACCATCCCAAAGTTCTAAAAACCCTAGGAATAACAATCAGGTGGTAAATTAAATACCAGAATGCATAATTTGAAACAATTATTTTAAAACAAACTTACAGCTTAAATTTTCCTTCAAACATTTCTTGAGAATAAAGCAGGTCTCCTTTAGGGTTGAGAAGGTAATAAGTTTTGTTGCAATCCATCCCTTTGTGAAAGATAGAATCTTCTCCATGCAGACTTAGATGTGCACTCAAAACTCCAAGGGATGGCATGCGAGTAATAGGATTACCACTCAAGATGGGAATACTTTCCCATGGTAATGCTTGAATATCCTATAATTATAATACATCATAAAAATGATACAAAATCATAAAACTATACACTACTCACTCTCTCTTCAACTAATTGTTGAGGGAGCAAATGATGCTAGATATAATGAATTCATGTTTTATGTTTCAACTGCAACTAGCTAATATTTAACAATTGCATGTTCCTTTTGTTAACATTTTTATGACAAAAGCATATTTAATTAATTAACCTCATAAACTTATTAATGCGTAATTTTTTTTTAACAGCACTATTACATTTTTTCTACTTTTTAAGTAATATTAAATTACAAATAGTAAAAAATAAAAATTAATTAAAAATTAATTATAAAAATTTAAGCTCATTACGACACATTTTCAAAACCTTTGATATATTTTCGCCTCTATTGGGTGGTTAAAATCACTTTTATCCCAGTGTTCTGATTAGTTAAAATTACAAACCTTTCAAATCATAATCCTCACAGAAAAACATTTCAAAGGGAGTTATGCTAATAAGAGATAAAAAAAAAGGTATCTTATAATTTTTTAAAATTTAACAATAATTAGCTTTATAAAATGCGTTCCATAAACAAGAGGAAGAAAGAAGAGAGCAAAATGATTTCAATGCAGCATCTAGCTCTCATCATCTCTGCTTTTTAACAACACTAAAAATTCTAGCAGTCTCGCATACAGCTAGTTGTTGGCCAAGAGGGTCAAGGAGGTTCAGGCACCACAATTTTATGATCAACTGTACGATCGCAGCAATGAAGTCCACATTTACGACCACATACTAGGGTTCATCAAAAATGCTAAAACGAAACAACACATTTTGGCTTTTTTGCTACATTTTACCAAATGGTATTTGAAAAAAAAAAAAAAAAAATTCTGGCGAAAAAATCGTTATGGAACATTTAAGAAAAAATTGCGATCAAGGAAATAGGATTAAGAGGAAGAATAGGGATCAATAAAAAAGGTAATAATATTGATTTTGCCATGTAAAATAGGGTGGAAATAGAAAAGGATAAAAGCTAGATTTTCCTCTTCCTACCATCAGCTGCAAGGCAGAAGCATTCAAAAACGATTTCCATCATATGAAGGGAAATAAAGTAATTCGTTTTTCTTCTTATTCTATGTATTGGTTGAGTCAAAGAAACCTCTCGTTCTCAAACACTATCTTTTCTTACCTATGAAACGCTATGATTCTGATAACTTAATTATATTTTAAAAGCTTACAGATGAAAAAGCATCCAGAATAGGATGCCTGCAATTGATATCATCTTGGGTATGGATCCTGATTGGCTGTAGAAAAGTGGCATTTCTTCACATTAGCAACTGTTTTTTCCGTTCTATTTTAAGTAAGCTAAGCATACCAAATGTTAATTCTCTTAAGTGTAATAGTCTATATTCTTTTACAAAGAAAGGTTTGGCTTATTTTTTACTTTTTTTTTATAAAAAGATAGGCTTGAAGCCATGTAGAATATTAGTTATGAAGTTGCCAGAAGCACAAAACAAAAATAATCACAGTTTTAAAAAATAGACAGTTTCAACAAATAAAAAATCTAGGTTAAATAAAAGACGTAGACAAAAAAGAATTAAACTTTAATTAACATTTTAACAACCGTGGAGAAATTTAGCATGCAACCTTAGACAGCAATATCCAGAATATTGACACTCTATGATGTAGCACAGTGCAGTATTTAATTAATTTTATATTGATTAACATTTTAACCCTCAACGTACGGCTCATTTATCAACAAAAAAAAAAAAAATTCCTGAACCCTCTAGTGCCATCTAGCAGCGCAAATAAGCATCAAATGATGTTTTTTTTAAACCTACATGGGGGTTAAATAGCAGGATCAGTATTGAAACAAGGGGAAAAAATTCTTCGCCTGCGGTATTTGCGTGACCCTTAGTCGAGGATGAAACTGATACCCAGCTCAAATTGCGAGAGTCATACGTGGAAGGTTAACTACTGTGGTGAAATTTAGCATGACCTTAGTCAGTATTATCCAGAATATTGACACTCTATTCAGGGTTCATGCTAAGCATTCACCATCTGGCCAATATGTAATAAAACAGTAAAATCAGCAGGAAAAAAAATTATGCTTTGGCGAAGGATTTTTTCTACCTAAATTAAAAATACGTTTTCTCTTCGAACTTGAAAATAATATATATGTATAAAAAAAAGGTCAAAAGGAATTTTACTGAACAAATACTGTATTTTTTCATATTTTATTTGATTACAGAAACATCAATTAAAAGTATATTAAGTCCAGATACTGGAAGCAACAAGAGAGATTGTGTAAGCATGAGACAAACTACCATAAAACACATTCAACCTCGTTCATTGTCAGATCACGCGATATCACGTGGCAGCAAGAAATATAACAGTGATGTCACTTTTAACAGTTAACAATTTAAATTAATAGTCAGAAATAAATACAGTGACCTCTCACTTATGCATCACCTCTTTTATGCTTTTTCATTTATATGACGATTTTTATAGGTCCCAGTACATTAGGTAGGAAAATAATGATAAACATCCCTCGTTTATCCGTCGCTCTAAAAAAAAATTTTTCAATTATGCGCCGAAACTTTAGGCTAACATTTTAGTTGTTTTATCCTTTAAATATATTTTTTCTTTTTTTTTAAAAAAGAAAAAAAGGTTTTAAATTAAAAATTGAAGCCATTATAAGCAATCCTATTGAATAGTTCACTTTTCTTCCCCCTGCGACCCTCTCATTTTTGCTGTTTCTACTCAGACATTCTTTTTTCAATTTTGAATAGGGTGTCTCATCTGTTACACCAACAACAATGAAAGCCCATTCATCTTTAAGAAAATGACCATTCCTCTTGCCCTGAGGATAGTTTTACTCCCATGCTGTTTTCTAAAAAAAAAAGAGACACCTGGAATATGAAAGAGACCGCGATCACTTACTTGCAGTCAGATGGACAACTTGAGTAAATAAAAAGAGGTGGTCTGTTTAGTGTAATTGAACAACTTATTGTGCAGCATATTATGACGCAGTGTTTTCACTACAGCGCGAGAACGCGAGAATCTCGCATATTTTTTTCTTTTCTCGCATTAAAAAATGATTACCGCGAGAAATTCGCGCATTCTATATTTCAATTTCAAAATTCGCGAATTTCTTGCATTTTGGAAAAAGCTTCGAATTACGCCATTTAGAAAAAAAAACCGTTTCACTTTTCTTCCTAGATCTTTCATTATTTTCATCTGCCCCATTATCTAGCTTCCCTATTTACCAGTATTGTATAGAACCTTTTCGAACAACAGAACACAACCACGGAACCCCTTTCAGAGCACATTTCTCTACAATCACATGTTCACCGTAGGTAAGGTTTCTTCATGCAAGACGTTCAAATTTTTTATGCACTTATGTAAGATGGACAAATACCTTGTAAAGGCAAAATCTTCTATGATGATGCACCAAAAATATTCAATGCTTTAAAAAATAGAAGACGTTAAAAATTTATTATAATCAAAGAAATAATTTTTTTTAAAGAGTTTTAGTGTTTTTTTAGTTTTTAGAAATCTCACTTAACTTTTTGAAATCTCACCCTGCTTTTGAGAAAGGGTGAGAAATTCTCACCCATTTTTTTTCTATGATGAAAACACTGTGACGTCAAGTACTTTCTTTAGAAATTTATCATGTGATGTTTCACCACCTCCCATAAAAATCAAATTTTTTGTGAAGAGCTGTTCATTTATATCTAACTTAAACTTGTGGACGATGAGACCATGGTGGATGATACTGACGAGGATGATTAAATTCCGCCAAATAACACATTAGTATTAAAAGCTTTAGACACTATTCGTGACTATTTACAAATTAATTCTGCTTCTGAAACTCCCTTGTCCCCTTTATATGAATTGCAAAAAACTGTTTTTGAAATACATTGGCAAAAACGAATACAAACATGTATTAAGGATTATTTTGTAAAAAATAAATTATCTTCAGGCATGTTATATTTTTTTATTGTATAATTATAGTAAATACCAAAACAGTATAAATATTAACATTTAATCTTTAGAAACATATTTATTCATATTGTCACTGCAATTTACGTTGTATTTTAGAATTTTGAAGTTTTTCACTTATCCGACTCTTTCACTTACGCGCTTTTTTCTGTTGGCCCCTTACACCGGTGCATAAGGGAGAGTTCATTGAAGTACAGTAGAGAACCGATTATCCGGAACGATTGGGACTATCGCTATTCCGGATAACTGATTTTTCTGGTTTTCTGAATGGCTACAAAAAACCGTTTTTTTTAGTGTTAAACCCAACTAAAAAAAAAAAAAAAATTCGTTTTGGAAATAATCTTAAAAATAAGAAAAAACGATGAGGTAATACACTAATGATTACAGGGCTGTCACTGGATGGAAACAAGAAAAATAGTTGCTTTAGTTGCATCATATATGAAAAAAAGTCTCCTAAATAATCTCCAAGATATATAAAATAGTTGCTAACATCATATCCTCTTCTAATATAATTTTAATTATTTGTTCTGTAATAGCATAAAGTTCAAATAACATACAGTTAGATACTCATATTTTATAAAAAAATGTACATTTATTTGTGGATTTGCAAACAATATATTCTTTCACACTACGCATAAAAACAGGGAGTTTTATTTTTATCTGTTACAGAACAGTTGAATATGAAACTTGAATTTCCTTTCTCGGTTCTAATTTGCAGCTGCTTAGTTTAGATATTTAAAAAAAAAGAAAGAAATATTGCAATTTAATTCCGTTTTATTTTGTTTATTTTTTATAACTGACACATTTCCAAATTTTAATGATTATTAAAAAAATTACGATCACAACTCGACAAAACGAATATCACCATATACCTTTTTTTCTATTCCAAATAGCTCTAAAAAAATTAACAACACATTTTGAGTAATTAAAGACAATTTTTCTAATTTTGCTACTTCGTTCAAATTAAAAGAGGGGAAAAAACATAATCCTCAGAGATATTACATTAGCTTTCTGAAGCAGGAGGAGCATTCACGTAGTGCGAATACCAATTCCACCAGTCTGATTGGTTAAATATGCCTGTCATGCTTTTGACATCAAACAGTGAGAAATAATAAAGTTAGGATAAAACGAAAGCGCGGCAAAAATAAGTGGGGGAAGGGGGAAACTCACGAAGCTCTTCTTCATTTTAGTCGCGAATTGGCTTAAAAAAGTGGCCGATTTTAAGCAGGTCATTGCAAATTAGTTGTTTTTACTCATATTTCTACTAAAATAGTCGCCATAGTTGCTATTGCTTTAAAATAGACGTTTTAGTCGCCTCTTTAGTCTCCTATGGCAGCCCTGTGATTATTTCTGAAATGATGGTAAGGTAAACATCTTTCAAAAAAGAAAGAAAAATCCTAAAATCTTTTTTTTTTTTAAATTGCGGGAAAATTCATCGAATTTCGTTCCGGTTTTTTGGTTTTCCGAATAATGGGTTCTGTACTGTATTAACTCACAGTAACAGTACAAACACAGGTGTCATTTAAAAATTTTGAAATCATGCTATTGTAACTGTGAAAGATAGATAATCTTTTTTAACAGTATTTCTTCGTGTATATTTTAAGGTGCATTTTTAGAAAATATAATTTTGTCCTTTTGAAGGGATTCATATGTTGGGGAAAAGTATTTAATAATCCTCTAGTATAGACTCGTACAGAGGTAGACAACTAATAAATTTCAATTTTATGATCCCCTCCCCCTCAAGAAAAAAAAGAGAGACATATTTATAATAAGTTTTACGTTTCTCATATATATTTGATTCCACAGATATAAATAAAAAAAAATTACTTTGTCCAAAAGTAGAACAACAGGATTCCTCTTTGTAGTTGATTTCTTGCTCTCTTCAATAACAGCCTTGAAAAGTTTTGAATATACTTCATGGTGTGGTTTACAACTCCATAAATGACAAATACAGGCAGCTAATTGTTCCCGTTTTAGAAAAGAGGCAGAATCTAGCAAAACCTTTAAAGATAAAGCAAAAATTGAATAGAAGATTTAAGAGGAAGAAAGTGTGATTATAAATCAATACATTAAGCAGGCATAGAGTAAGCATAAAAATATCGACAAAATTAATTTTCATGTTTTAGTTTATTATTCATAAAGTTAAAGAAGCAATATTTAAGATTTCACAGAAAAAAAAGAAAAGAATTAACAGTACATTGTGTGACAAGATATTTTTTTCATTCCAATGCAAAACTTAATGCTTCATTATGAATACAGAATAAAATTTATAACTATTTTTCATGAGTTCATAAGAATTTTTGATATTATTTAAGTTGTAGATTTCTAAGTAAGACATATAATTAAAAAAATTACAAAAACATTTACTTTTATATAATCAGAGCAGTTAATTAGTTGAAAAAGTAAAAGAACTGGTAAAAAAATCATTTCATATTTACGATTTCAGACTAAGTAAGTTATCCCTAAATACCACTTTTTTATAATTATTATAACACACATATTTACTTGTCTACATGTTATAACTGTTACGAATTTTAGTTGTCATTAATACTTTGTTAGTTTCTAAAGAAAATTTAAAAAAATTATAAGTAATAATCTCGAAACAATAAGGAAAAGTTAATACCACATTACCTCAAGCCCATACTGAACTCATAAAATAAGTTAAAAATATAGAGAAAGCATGGAAAATTATCGAACAAAGATTAATGAAAAGAGAATAAGAAAAATTATTAAAATAAAATATTTTAAAAAGCTGGAGATCAAAATATGGAAAAGATATAATCTCGTCATCAGCTCACATGATTATATCTTTTCCATATTTTGATCTCCAGCTTTTTAATACATATTTTATAAAAATATTTTATTTTAATAATTTTTCTTATTCTCTTTTCATTACTCTTTATAACATTATATTCTTTGTTTTCTCAATATTTTTTAACTTATTTTGTGAGATCTATATACTTGCAGCTTATGTACAGTAAATAGCACTCATTATTTCTCTTTGTTTTTCTCTCTTTTCTTATCCTTTTCATCTTTATTGCGCTATATATAACTTATTAAGCAATGAAACTTACATTTTGATAGAAAATGGGTCAAACATTAAGTTCCGTAAGGAACACTATTTTGCTAGGCAAAGATTTAAACATGCCTGACTTTTAACACTCAAGTATATGTAACTTATAGATAAAAACAATATTTCTCACAAAAATTGGAAAAACTTAAAATTACCATGAAACACAATTATTAAGATAGTTTAGAATGTCAGAAATACTATTCTAGCAGAAAACAAACAAAAATGTGGGTTAGCAAGACAGCACTTCATCAGGGGACACATACTGCTTGCCAACACACCTTTAAAATTGAGTCTTTCTCTTGTCAGTGGTAATAACAAAAACTGACTGAGCCCCCGAGGTCCCATAATGGATAAACAAATAAGAAAAAGCAATTGGAAAAATTGAAATGTAAATGCAAAAAAAAATTAATGACAAACAAATTTTCATGATTAAAACCCAATATTATAAAACTGTAGATTTGGCTAGACATTATACATTAAAAAAAATCTAAAACAAGACATTTTCAAATTATAGTAATTTTTACAAATTAGTCCAATTTCAATAATTTGTAGGAAAAAAAATATTTCAAAATGTCTCAGCATCATTTTTTTGAGAAATAATTAAAAGAAAGACTTATTTACTTTGAACATCTTTGGCTAACTATTGTTATTGTCAATTTTGAAAATTTTTTTCCCCACAGATTTGTTGCAAAATTTTTCAAGATATTGGCCTAAAATTGAGTTATTCCTTGACTTTTTATCCCAAAATCAAATTCCTTGACAATATCAGGTTTCACTAGCCCAGTTCGAACCCTAAAGAAAGAATTTCATTTGAAGATTTTTTAAATATTTCATTCATAAATACTGATGCAAGGGAAGAAATTGAATTAATGCTCAGTATTTTGTTAAAAAAAAATCCAAATGAAAACTCATAAACAGCATTGATGGAATTCTAGACTTCTGATGCGTAGCGGGGTTCTTCTGCTTACAACCCCATTTTTAAAACACCAAGAGCAGACTGTCATAATTTTTTTTACTGTTAATAAATAAACATCAAATCGTCTTTTTTAATGAAGCATTTGATTATATTACTTGTTCTGATTATATTACATAAATAGACTGCTTTTAGCAATGCTTAAAAAAGGGATCTTTTAATTTTGGGGGAGCCCCTGCAGTTCTCAGGGCTATTGCCCTGAGAACTGCAGTCCATCTAACTTATATCCGGCGTTGCTTGTGATAATCATAGCTGGGCATTAAGCCTTTGTTGAGTAAAACAAGAATATATGTGGAAAAATGTATACCTGTAGAAGTCTTTCATCCAAGGGCTTTGAAATTTCTGATATTTTATTGACAGAGAGCATAAGCTGTTGTTTTCTTTCTTCACTCACTGGAGTACCAAGTAAAAGACCTTTCCAGCATCCTAACCAAGAATTCTCCATGCTACTTAACAAACTCTAAAAACAAGAAGAAGAAAAATAATAAAAAGCATTCATAAAGATGGTTTTACAGATTGAAAAATTCTTGAGAAAGCTTTCTTAAAATATGATGCATGGACTGATTCAGCAAAAACGAATGTTCTACAACAGGCCTTAAAATTTGTTCAGTTGCCAACTCGCATTTGATCGCCAATGGCAATGACTCGCCATTGGCAATCAAATGCGAGTTAGAAATTCTATCTCTTAAAATGCTGAGTTTTAAAGGAAAATACATAAGGTTTGATTTATCATGCCAAAATGAAGCGCCTCCAAGCAGGGTCTGATTTATCAAAAGGCCCAGGCCTAGGACCCCACATTTTTGTGGGCTCTCTAAATGCTACAAATATATTCTATGTTTTTCCTTAAGAATTGTCCATTTGAAACAAAAGTTCACAAAAATTGAACTAAGTATAACCTTAAATTCACTTACATATTGTAATTATCTAATGTTAAAAATAACTTATGAACTCTTCACAATTAAACAACATGTAAATTTGGTATCAACAAGGGGGCACCTGACAGTTTAGAGCCTAGAGTCCCCGCTTTTCTAGATCAAGCCCTGGCACCAAGAAGTGTTATTTTAATTTCTCTCAAAATATAAAAATAGATTTAAAACAAAATATAGAAATAGATTTAGCTTATCAAAATTAAGTTGTTAAAAAAAATTATTAAACAAAATATCAAAATGATTTCCTTTTGGTTCGTTTTATAAATGAATTACAAATTAAAAAACAATGTTTTACTGCAATAATTTAACACCAAATTAAAATGAAGCAAAAGATAAAAATTAAGTGATTTAAAATTTTACTTTCAGACGTGCATCCAACGAAGAACGAGTTTGCCACCACTTCTTATGATTATTAGTTTTTTTCATAATTATTGAGCTTTGCAATAAAATATCTTGAAACTCCGTCATTAAACCAAAGATAAACTGAAAAAATAGAAATTAGAAAAATGTAATAAAATAATCAATAATGAATGATAGTAGAATTTTGAAATATTAATACAGAAACAAATATGCCACACTCATAGAAAACTTTTTACATTAATCATTTTAACTTACTCCGCCAGTAGTTGAACTGTCTACACAAATCACTAGCGGAGATAATTTTGAGCGATATTGTGTGATGATCAATTTAGAAAAGGTTGGCTGTTGATAAGCACCGCCAAGCCAATCTTTATCAGGTACAGCATTGATTTGAACCACAGTCCAGTCTGCAAAAATAAAATATGCATTAAACTACCTTTTTTTTTTAAGCTCAAACACAAAAAGCCCATTTAAGAGAGAATTCACATACATATATGAATTTTAAAAGTAAGAAGTGTGTGTGAGTTGAGCATTACAATAATAATATAAATTACTATTTTAACTTATTGCCATTTATTTTTCTTCAAAATAAGTCAAATTAACTAATAATTAGTTTTATAAGCTTATTTACTAAAATAAGAAATGTAGGATTGTACAACTGTAGTAAATGCTTTTAGAGGAAAAGTTAACAAAATAAATGAAAAGAAATGTCAACTAAAGAATCAAACGTAAGCCTTTAAATTTTAATTAAAAAACTAGGAATGTATAATCTGCACCCCGGAAGTCAAATGCTGGCATCAATTGCAACCAACAATTCATAAGAAAATACTACATAACAAATATAATAAATTTTATAGCTCTCTTTTAAACTGTTTTTCAGGTATTTACTTTGAAAAAAATTATGAAATTATAACTTAAAAATGTAAGATTTAGAAGTACTAATGAGTTGTCAAAAAATTTAAACCTTTCATATTTTGATTTTTTCTTTAAATAAATATATATTTAACCCAAACAAATGTGGTTCTCAGATTTATTTAAAAAATAAAGATATCAATAATTCATTTACAAGGAAAAAAAAATTCTTTATTTTTTTACAGACAAAACTGAAAACCGGCAATAATTATTATACATGACAAAGCAAGCAAAACAAATCCTTTTTTTTTTTTAAATTAAAGAATATCATATATATACATTGTCTTTTAATTTTTAAGACAAACTGATAATACCATTATTGCAATTTTGAATAATTAAGTTGTTAATTGTGCAACGACTCAACTTAATCGTAACCACGACAGTTACGACCAAGAACTTGAACTCTAACTTTTCATTCGCCAGAACAATCTAAGTTGTCAGTGTATCATGATGTGCTGATTCCTATTCCTCTTCTTTATACTTTAATATTTTCAATGTTAATAAATACCAAAATAATATAAACTCTAAAGATTAGTCTCCTGAACATTAACCAACCACCACAATACAAAACCATCACGGTACCAAAACTAAATTTATTTAGGCCTCCCAATGTTTCTTTATTTATTTTTATTCCGTAAAAGGTTGTGCACTAATGCTAAACAAAATGGGTTTTTTTCCTTATGCAGCAAAATAAAGATTTGTCTTTAAATAGTAAAAGAATAACTCATAAAATACAAAATATTACCTTTGGGTATGGCACTCAAATAAAGTTCCATCTTGTTAATTAAAGACGAATCTGTTACTTTCAGAAGATCGCATATTCGATCATTCCTTTTGTCCTTTAGATAGAGATTATTATTCAAATAAGCTTGCCCATAGCTTGTAGAGACAGTCTGACTAAGGTAGAAACCGATTTCATTCAGTTTATCTGGATTATTTATTTCAGTACCTTCATTCTGAAAAATTCAAATAAGCAATTTCTTTTAATAATTATAAACAACTATTCAACATTATAAATGAAAATAATTATTCATAATGTTAAAAAAGAAGTTTTTCACAATCGGTATTTGTTATTTTGTATCAGTATTTTGTTTACGTCAACTCCAAGCTGCCAAAAGGATTTTTAACTTGAAATTTCCTTCAAAAAATGTAAAAGCTTATTTGGGACAGGTCATGCTGTTCAGGTTGGATCTCTTCTTAGCCCCGTAGCAGAATCGCAGCGACCTTGTCGCAGAACGTTACAGAGTTCCCGCAGAAAGATTTCCCTTTAGAAAAAAAAAAATTACTTTTCTTTTTTACAGAAATTTACATGTAACAGTTGAATCATGCATTTAGATAATCACCCTTTGACGCGCTCAATTTACGCCGATAGTATTGTAAATCAGTGCAATACTTCGTTTGCATTTTCGGCAGTTATTGATTTTCAAGTGGATTTTAAATATCCTGATACATTTCAAACAATTCGAATCGTGCATTTGAGTACTTACTTTTTAAGGCAATAATTCTATCGAGTTTTTGGCAGTTATTGTTTTCTCCATAATTTTTCTTAAATCCGATATTTCTTATGCGTTATAATATATTACAACAAGGTAATCTCAAAACGAAACACGCATTTGAGGAGCCTAATCCGCATAATTTCGTCATCCATCTTTTTTTCGGAAATTACTACAACGGATTTCATGATTTTTTTATTTTATATTTTTTATTGTGAAAATTATTTACAAAGTGCGAAGAAGTAAATAATTTGTGTCTTCCCCGCCCCACAAAATGCGAGAATATCACCCATAATATTAGAATAAAAAATTATTAAATGTTTAATTAAAAAAATTATATAGTTATTTTTGTAAACACAGCACTTTTGTTATTTTAAATGAGTAACATATATGCTTAATACTAAGATATATGAGTAACATAAGTTAGTATTAAAAGTATCTTGCAGTAAGATATTAGTGCTGGAGAGTTTTGTCGCAGATAGCTCAAAAAATTTTGCCACAGGGCTTCTAAATGATCTATTTTTAGTTTCTTGCAAGCCACTGCTCGGAAGTAATCAAAACTTACAAATGCCAAATCTTCCTAAGAATTTATTGATTAAATAATTTAATTTTTTGTGGGCCTCTTTTTTCTTTTTTTTTGTTGATATTTTACTGTAAGTCTGATAAAACCTAGGATCTATCAAAGAGACATGAGTAAGATAGAGTAGTAGTAAGTATGCTTCATTACGATTCCATATCAGACTTTAACCAATGCTATGGTTAGTCCTATGTTTACAGTAAAACATAGGACTAACCAACACCTACTGGTAAAAGTCCGACACGGATTTTTTAAACTACTGTCAAAGTTATTTTTTTAAAATTATTGATATTGATATATAATCAGTAGTTATCAAGAGAATTGTGCATAACAAACTTGAGATTTAAGCTGACGATTCACTTTGCAAATTTGGTGGGCGGGAACAACCCCCATCTTTAAGATTCTCCATTTGAAGTTGAGAATGACTCGGCTAAGTCCAGGCTAAAGCAAATTCGATATTCAGGACGGTAGAAAATGAATCCCGGCTATGCCCATAACCATGACACCGAGATTGCCGCAGAATATCATATCTGTTAGTCAACAACACAAACTACACAAAAAAGGAAACACAAAAAAGGAAAAACGAAGTTTCTGAAGAAATAAGTTTATTTAAAACATTGGTAAGCAAACTGTCAGAAACAGAGTGACAAAACGAAAAGAAAGAATACAAAATAATTTGCTTCAACAGAAGCTTAAATACAGATAACGGATGACGTCATGATCCACGCAAGAACGACCAACAGCAAATGAAAATTAACTGCCCGATCCCCGCAGACCATGACGTCACCGACGCAAGTTGAATGCATAAAATCTTCAACAACTAACGAAAATCGAATCTTATACCTTTGTCTAACAGTTGTTAACACTGTTTTCATGCATATGTTGAAAGAGTGTGAAAATGAATCGCTAACATAGGCAAAAGCTTGTCACGTTCAGCGTGAAATCAGACGAGGATGTTCTGGGTTTAAAGGAAATGCATGCAAAACACTTTTGGATAAAGTAGACCTTCTGAGCCAGTTTAAAAATCTAGCAATACTGAAGTATGTTAAAGTATTTGACAACTTCAAAAAAGTGGTTTCTGCATGCTTTGGAAATAATCTTGACCAAAATTACAAAGCATGTATAGAAGCGTTCAAAAAGAGCTACATGGACTTAGGTGTCAGCATTACACCAAAGGTTCATGCAGTTTTTTTTCAGATTGAACAATTCTGTGACAAAAACGGTGAAGGATTAGCATTTTTTGGGGAGCAGGCGATGGAGTCTGTACATTTTGATTTCATAAAGTCTTCCTGGGAAATGAATAAGGTTGCTGCAAATCACCCGAATTATTCTAAACATCTTTTGAGCGCTATTTGTAGATATAATGCTTCACATGTTTAAATTGATGAAATTATAATTAAATGTTAAATTTTTATATTTTATCAGCAGTAAAATGTTTAAATAATAAAAGTTTAATAGAATTACAACTGAAAAATTATTATTTTATCATTTTTTCCTTTCTATTTATATAAAACAACGCCAGATTTTCCAAAATATCATACTTTGTGCGCAAAAATGTTCAAAGTGGATTTTTTTAAAAATCTCTCCACAGATTATTTTGATTTTTATTATCTGT
Organism: Parasteatoda tepidariorum; assembly: GCF_982258835.1. Taxonomy (NCBI): domain Eukaryota; kingdom Metazoa; phylum Arthropoda; class Arachnida; order Araneae; family Theridiidae; genus Parasteatoda; species Parasteatoda tepidariorum. The sequence continues at coordinate 101,718,646 of NC_141763.1, forward strand.
TAACATTGTAAATTCAGAATCTCTTCTAATTTTCTAGGTGTAAGAGCATTTTATTTAACTTTGGTTAAGGCACACCGTGATAAACATCAGTGTAAGATATGCTGAGCAAATACATATCGGGCAGTGGTCCTCAACCTTAAAAAACATGAGTGTAGGGTATACGGGGCAAATGTAAAATGAGCACTGGTTAAAATAAATATGTATTACAAAGGTAGATCACATGTTGGAATATTACCCAATATATGGTACTCTTCCATTAAAGAGGGATGTTGGTGATGGATAATTTTTATTTTGTCCAAATCCAACACTAAACATTATAATCTATCAATAATAATCACTATTAAATATTTTCTCTCTCCGCTATTTATTTAATCGGAAGTCGTTATGGAGAAATCTTCAGAGGAAGGCATTGGCCCACATTGAGCTATCTTGCCAACTATGATGATGATGATATTTTTTAGTAATTTGATTACTTAAGAGGTATGAGTGTTGTTGCCTGGATGTTCTTTAAAGGTTAAATGAAACTGCTCAGCATACTCTAGAACGATGTTTTTTAAGGTTAAATGCCACTGTCCGGCATACTCTACACTGATGTTTTTTAAGGTCAAATGCCACAACAAAGTATACTTTTCATTGATTTTTTTAAGGTTAATTGTTACTGATTGGTATATGTTTGTCCAGTATACTCAACAATGATTATTTAAAGGGTAAGTGGCATTGCCCTTGCTATTCCTAATACTGAAAGATGAAAGGTTGCATTTGTAGTCTTGAATTAGCTCACCACGAGTTGGTGGATCCCTATAATGGAATGTAACTTAGATATCTGCAAATAGAAAATCCTACCATATATTATCCCTTGTTTTAGGCTTTTACTGGAAGATGTTGGTAAATCCTACGTTTCACCACCAGAACTTGGTAACATAGTCCGAAATAGAACCATATTATAGCAGACTTTGGATTTTTACCAAGACACTATGGTACATCCTAGGTTTTACCAGTAAAGCTTAGGATTCACCGAAATTCAGGCTTTTACAGTAACAGATATTCAATAAGAATAGGAATTGGTGGTTGACAGCAGGCATATGATCGCAAAGGTTTAATCAACAGATGGCACCCTTGACCTTGTATCATTTAATTTTATCACTAAATTAAAAAAAAAGATTATCATATACTCACTTTTGCCAGGTTAAGTATTGCTAAAAGTTTGCACACATCTCGATAGAGTGGATATGGCAAGTTATGATGAATGAGTTCCTTGATGTTAGACAAGTCATCAATAAATATTTTCAAATCGTTTTCTACAGAAGACAAAAGAAATATATTTTATTTCATGAACACATTTAACAAAAATGTTGACAGATAATTTTCACTGAATGCACTTGTATATAAAAATGTTTCATTTCAGCTCACAATTTGAAACAGTATCAGATATTGATTTCATATTGGATACATATTCTGTATCTTAGTCCAATCTGAGGTTATTTCAGTGTTTCCCAATGTGGGGCTCGCGCCCTACGGGGGGGGGATTCGAAAATGGACTCGACACTAGCTTAACCCTTTTGCTCCGGGCCACTTAAATGCAATGCTAGATTTTGGTGCCAAAATTGAAAGAAAAGAGCAAATTCTTAAATAATTGTGGCCAATAAATATTATAAAATTCGTTTAACAAGACCAGACGTGCCAACCTAGCAAAATTAACATTCAGGAGTATCCCTAACAAGAATTCAGGAGATTTCAGGAGGGGTAAAAAAAGGTGCATGGTATGCAACATTTGGCACTTCTAAGGAATTTTAAGTAAAAAATTTATTAAATATAAGAATGCAAGAAATTTTACACACTAATAGAGCAATAATTGTTTAAAAATATTAAATGGAAATAAAATAATTAAACACAGATTTAGCAACACAAAACTATATTAGGTAGATACTCTTTAAATAAATACCATTTCCTTAATAAAACATTATTCAAAAACCCTTGACACTGTAATAAAAATGCACAAAAACTTTTAAAAAATAAACAAATTGAATAACTATTTTATTTTAAAAAACCAATTCAATACTAATGTATAAAAATACTAATGTCTGTACAATAAAGAACCAATTATCCGGGATGCTCGGGACCATCGCTATCCCGGATGTCTTAATTTGCCGGTTTCCTGGATCGACAAAAAAGTGTCGTTAATCGATGTTTTATCAAACCCAAATTACAAGGAAAAAATGTAAACACATTTTAAAGTAAGAGAAAAAAGAAAAGCACTCCTAAATCTAAAAAGGAAAAAAATTGTAGAAAAATAAAATTTAAAAGAATAAAAAAATTTGCAAGTTTAGACAAGAAAAATAAGTTTAAAAAATAATTACGATTCCTAAATCAACTAATAAACAAAACCAATGATTAAATAACGCAATATATTTCATGGGGGGGGAGGGCGAAAATAAAAGGAAAACCTATTAATCTAAATAAAAACAACACTTGAAAATTATCGAACCGAAACGATAGTTAAAAAACGGCACTAGCATAAATATTAAAACCTAGAACAAGGCAAGATCAACGGACTTTAAAAAAAAAAAACTAATGAAAAAATTTGGTAATACAAATAATTTTATTGAGTGCAAAATTTATCATGAAAAAAAAAAAAAACGTAGTGGAATCAGAAAAACGAAACTGCAATCTGCTTCATAAAATAATTGTATGCTTAAATTAATAAACAATTCTCCTTTTTTTTTTCTTTTTTATAAAAACGCGATTTTTAATTAAAGCAGGTGTGATTCCACATCAAGAAAAACTTGCGAATGATACCGCACTTCCAAGGAATCAGAATTTATTCAAAAGAAAAACATTTTATTTTTATTAATCGATGTCAAATAGAAATATATTTTTCTCTTTCATCTTCTGTTCATTGATATGCATGTGCAATGCATTTTCCCCACCCCCTCGTAAATCAAACAGCAAACGAAATCATCATGCCACTCCTTTGAGTTTAACGACCTAAAAGAGAATGAAGATCTAAAATCTTCAAGGTCGCGGAAGAAATGACGTTTCTCTGGGTAAACGGGGAAAAAAATTCTTCCCTTCCTCACATTTTCCTCTACTCAACTTCAAGGATTAGTCCAGTTTCCGCTTTTTTTTTCATATCGTTTTAGTTCAAAATGGCGGGAGAACCGAGCAAATTTTTTTTCCGGATTATCTGGATACCAGATAAATGGTTCTCTACTGTATGCATGAAAAAAAGAGTTGCAGACTTAGCTCTCCGCAATTAAGTTTTGCTAAAGTCATTGGTACATGATTTGTTGAAATTGATCCATACTTCCGTTTCGACTTAAGACATCCTTGAAATTTTTTTTTTTTTTTTAAATATACGAAGACTAAACGAATAATTGATATCACGTTGCTAGTTTACGAGCTTGTTGCCAACCGTGGAAAAATACGCATTAAAAACTATAAAAACAGCAAGATACAATATCAATTCCAACTATCGAGAGTACGAGTTTCCCCACTTTGAACGGACGACACTCGATAACGACATGTGACGTCATTGCATTCAACTCTACACGAAAGAAGAGGAAGATTTCACCCGCCCCCAGTGTAAGGGGGCGGGTGAAATAGGAGTGTTAAGAGGTAACGTTGAAGAGAGGAGAAAATAAAGCATGTTCAGCTACGCTTCAGGCAGATGGTAGTTTGATAAGAGGGGATGGAATTCAAGCTGAAAGAAAAACTTACTTTCGCACTCGCGGAAAAATTAGGTAATTTTGAGTTTGGCCGTCGATCGCAATAAAATTCGGGAGTTTTTCAAATCAATTCCGGAGGGCGGGAGAATAACTCAAAATTCGGGAGACTCCCGCAAAATGCGGGAGAGTTGGCACGTCTGCAAGACCAAAATATATCAACCGGGTTTTTGGCGGCGTCAAGTTAACCTATCTGCGGCAGGATCCGCGTGGACCCCCGGACACTTTAAAATCTTGCTAGACAAAGCAATTGTTTGCATCTGAAATGCCCGTCACAACTTCTGTAGTGTTTCGCAGCATTCAGTGATAGAAATCAACACCCCAGCACATGAGGTATAAGCTTCTCCCTTTATTTATAGATTACAAAAGCTCATTTCCATATATTCTTTTTTCTTGTTGGCATCATTACAGATCAATAAAGATGTAAACTTTGTAGCATGTTTTTCAGTTAGTTTTAATTGCTTTCCCTTTCTTTGAGTATTAATAACTCATGCATTTTTTTCTCTCCATCATTTAGTTGGTGTTAATTTGAAATAGGCGTCCGTAAAAACTGTTGTTAAAGTCTCGTTGATTTAAAAAATATATACATTGTATCGATATAATTTGTAAGTATTTTATTTTATTTATTTTAATTTTAGAAGTATAATTTTCCTAAAAAATTTATCAAATGGAAAAAAGATATTATTCTGCGATGGCAGTGTGGTAAACATGTTATATACATTTAAATAAATATGCATTTTTTTAATATATGTTTACTCTGTGTCATGTTAAATAAATTTTAACACATATTTCAGTTTTTAATTTATCTTATATATATTTCTTTCAGCCCATAGTAAAATGAGTGGTGCAAGCAAGAAAAAAAATCTCCAATATTCGGAGGACTATATAAAATTTGAGTTTATACCTGCTGTTCATGAGGAGCGGTTTCCTTTTTGTCTTTTATGACAGCATGCTTGACCAACGAATCAATGAAACAAGGTCCTCTTGAGGCATATTTAAAGGCGAGACATAATGCTCATATTAATTCAGATTTGAATTGCTTTCAAACTTTAAATAAAAATTTAAGCCTCTATTTACTGCTCACACTTCAACTCATAATCGTATTCTTGAGGTTAGTTATCAAATTTCTTTATTCAATGCTAAATCTGGAAAAAATCATACTATAGGAGAGAATTTAATAAAACCGTCAATATCAGCGTTTCTTAAAACGGTTCTTGAAAAAGATGTAAAAGCTATGCCACTCAGTAACAGTACTGTTTGCAGAAGAATAGACAAAATGAGTGAAGATATTGAAAAACAACTTGTTGAAAAACTGAAAACAAGAAAATTCTCAGTGCAATATTGGATGAATCAACTTTGATAGACAGTATTGATAACTTACGTAAGATATATTGATAAAAGGCATTTTGCTGAAGAAATGTTCTGTAATAGATTAGAAAGCACCACTACGTCCAAAGATATATATAATAAGCTAAAAAACTACTTAGATGTCAATAATATACCAATGAAAAATATAACATCTTGTGCTGTAGATGGTGCTCCTAATATGATGGGCAAGAAAAATGGCTGCTTAAAATTGATGAAAGATGAGAATCCAGAAATGATTCTTGAGCATTGTGTTACTCATAGAGAAATCTTGGTAACTAAAAACATCTCGCCTGTTCTAAATGAAGTACAGTACAGAACCCGTTATCCGGAAATCAGAAAACACGAAAACCAAAAAAACCGGAACGAAATTCGATGAATTGTCCCGCCATTTTTTTAAAAAATGTTTTTTTTCCTCATAAAATTTTAGGATTTTTCTTTCTTTTTTGAAAGATGTTTACCTTACCATCATTTTGGAAATAATCATTAGTGTATTCCTTCATCGTTTTTTCTTCTTTTTAAGATTATTTCCAAAAAAAAAAACTTTTTTTTGTTGGGTTTAACAATAAAAAAACGGCTTTTTGTAGCGATTCAGAAAACCGAAAAAATCAGTTATCCGGAATAGCGATGATCCTGATCGTTCCGGATAATCGGTTACCTACTGTACTACATTCAGTTATAAAGTGCATCAAAGCTATTAAAGCTGATGCCAAATGTAAGTGCCTTGTCAAGCTATTTTGTGAAGAACAAAATGCAGACCATGTGAGACTTTTACTTCACACTGAAGCAAGATGGCTCTCTAAAGGGAACTGCTTGAAAAGATTTATGGAACTGTTTGATACTCTAAGTGATTTTATAAGCAACAAACCTGAAATGAAGTATCTGTTAACAGTTGATGTTAAAGCATTTTTGAGTTATTTAGTCGATATCATTGAAAAACTAAATATATTAAATAAGCAATAAAACTCTTGTTGATGCAAAAGCGAAGATATTTGGTTTCATTACCCTTATTGAGTTATGTCAGAAATATATTAACAACAAAAACTTTGAACAGTTTCATTAGCTCCAAAAATGTGAAGTAAATCATACCACTTTATTTGTTATTGTCGATCATCTGAAAATTCTATCGGCTGATTCAAAAGAAAGATTTTCTGATTTAAAACAAATTGATTTTCCAACATGGATGATGCAGCCAATATTAGTGGATTTGACTGATATATCAAATATGAAGTATCAAGAAGAACTCGCAGAAATGCAAAATGATGAGTCAGTTTAAAATTTCATTCAATATATAAAAGGAGTGATGGCATGGCTTAGTGAGCAAACAGAAATCAAATACCCAAATTCAACTAAATGTGCAAGAAAACTATTGTTACCGTTTCCATCTTCAGTTGAATGTGGATTTAGTTCTGTAAATTATTTACTGGTAAGAAACAGAAATCATTCGGATATAAAACGGGGAAACTTGAGACTGAAGCTAACCAAATTGGAACATAACATAAAATCTCTGTGTAACAAGCATCAAGCGCAAGGATCTCACTAAATTAAAATATTAAATTATTACAGAAAAATCTTTATTAAAATTAGTTCGAATTTGAATTTTAGTTTTTCATTATATGTTTTGAAAATTTACTTACTGTGTTTCGTTAACAATTTCCTAGTGATTTCTTCCTAAAACCTATCATTTAAGTTTCTTACGAGAACAATTCAATTTTTTAATATTAAAAATTATGTATATGTTACATGGGGGGGGGGGGGCACAAGAATTTCTGAAATGGGCATGGCACAAAAAAGGTTGGGAAACACTGAGTTATATCGTCAAAAAGAGCTCTCTGAATAAGAGCATCACAAAAATATTTTGAATACATTCTAATCTACTTATTTGTTTTTCTAAGTTTTTTGTGTTTCCTCATTTGACCTTTTCCGCATTTGCTGCATAGCTGGGAGAAGTTTTAATGGTCTCTCCTAAAGGTTTTCTTCAACGTAAAATCTATGGAAAAAATTCTGTGCCCCACAAAAGTGGTCACAAATAGAGGTGGTCTGGGTGTTTTATTGTATATATGCAACCAATTTATAATAACAGAAGTACTTTGTGTTTGGATAACATTAAAAAAAATCTGCATGTATAGAATAAAACTGAATATAAACTTCTTTAATGGTATAATTTGGCCTAAATTTTTATAGGAATGTAATCTTGAAAAATGAGTGAAATGATTTGTCTCTTATAAATCAATAATATAGAAAATTAAAGTAAATAAATTAACCTTGTATGTGCAGGCAGAAAGGAAAACATTAACTCAAGAAAAAGTAACCTACTACTTAAATACAGAAAGAGCATTTGAAATAGTTAAAAGTGAAAAAAAATTAAAATTGTATAAAGTTTGTTTTCACTATTAATAGTGTGTCAAACGTCTGATTTCAACTGTCTCCCAATCTTTCCTCCTACTGTTTTCCAGAAAAGAAAAAAAAATTTCTTCTGACATGTGATTGCCAAAATAAGAAATTATTTAAAGATTTTTAGAAACTCTATGGTTAGATAGTTTTGTCCTCAATTTTGTCCTGGATTAAAAAAAAAGTACAAATTTGAAGTACTAACTATTATAAAGCAATCAAAATTTCTCATGGATTTACTGACAATTTGAGTTTTCTGTGTTAAAAAAAATGTCTGGATTTCAAAAACTATGCAAAAATCAATAGCAATAACTGCCGAAAAACTAATTGAAACAAACATAGATTTTTTATGCAATCGGAGGAAATCGAAAGCATCATAAAGTGATTACTAAATTCAAATTTCACCTGTCGTAATATCACGTAAAAAATATTGGAACTTTATTCACTTGAATCGATTTTGATTCAGCCAAATAAAGAAAAAATGGGAATTATTTAAAATGATTGGCGCTTTCATATGCTACGGTACGCTGAATAGAACAACCACGCTTTTGCATAATAAGTGGCAAAAGTCAATATGGTAAAGCAAAAAACCTCATTTTCGAAAAGGGGAAATTAAGCACTTTTTAAAAATACCCATTAAAGAAGCATCTTTAAGGGCTTTTAAAAAACTAAAATAAGCACCTTTAAAATTGCTGTGAACCACGTATTATTAATCACTAAATGAAACATTCATCAAAAAGTGGTAAAAAAGTTTAGGAAAATTTTATCTCTACTCTGAACCCAACCTGGCCCTAAACCCTTTTTTAGTAAACGAGCCCAATTCATCTCAAAAATGCTTAACTGGTTATGTGAACATTTCTATTATGAAAAAGAAAAATGCATGAAAGTGCTGAAGTTACCTGGAATCTTAATAAAAGTTTCATTCAGTGAGTCTTTTGTAATATCAATTGAGCTTAAATCTTGACACAACCCCTCCAAATTAGATGAGAATTTTTCCTCTGCTGCATCTCTCATGACATCATCTAGGGAGTCATCCTCACACTTCTTCTTTTTCTCAGCAGAGCTCCTCGTCTGCTCGATGGAACCTTTCAAAGGAGAGAGAAAACTTTCTTCTTCATAGATATTAAATTCGTCTTTTGATATTTTATTATATACTTTTTTAGGTGCTCTAACCGATGAAGAACTCGGTTCAACTTTGGCCTTCATTGCAGTTTTTTTAGATTTATTTTTAAGGTTAACAGTTTTCGTCTTTCCCATATTCTTTTTACCTTTTTGCGTATAGCTAACAGAATATTTCCACACATCGCACGATGATTCTATTTTAACGTTTTCACTCTTTGTTTTGAAAAATTTATAGGCAGTTTTGGGTTTTTTGTCATGGTTCGTAGGAGTGCCTAACAGTTTCTGGGCTTTTTTGGTATCAGCGGCAAACACATCATCGTCACTGCTGCTGCTAAAGAGCAAGGCTGGCAGTTCTCCCATTTGTTTCGAATCATTTGCAAGAGGCAAAACATCTTTCTTGGGTGGAGTACCAAATAGTTTATTAGCATTCTTGGTGCTAGTAATAAAGGCATCATCATCACTACCACAGCTAAAAGTTAAGGATGGCAATTCTTTTAAATCTTTAGCCATGTGTTGAGGCAAAACTTCTTTTTTAACTGGAGCTTTACACACGTTTTTCTTGTTAACAACAGGGGTAGTGACAACTATATCTGGAATAGGTTTGTATCTGGGAGGGGTTTGGCACACAGAGAGGTTTTCGAGTATAGCACTTTTTCTTACAAAGATATTGTTTTTAACAGATGGGACGGAGCAAAATTCAACATTTGAATTTCCTTTTATGGACAATTTCTTCTTTAATGAGGCTACAGTGTTGTTTAACAGTAACATGCCATAAGCCCAAGAATAAATATACTTGGGTATTTTGGAAGATGCATTTAAAACATTTAAAGCTTGTTTAGTTGTTGAATTAACACCTTCAAAATCATTCTTAAGCAACTGAATCAATGATAGCTGATACATAACTATGACAGGCAAAACCACTTCTGGACCTGATGGATATTTTTGCTGCAAATTTTTCAAAGATACGTCCAAATTCCCGAAATCCAACATTTCAGATATGTTAAACAAATTCTTAAGATTTTTGCAAGTTTTCAATAACTTAGACAGTTGAGTTTCAGCAACTGACATGTCTCCCTCTGTTAAAAGCTGCAAGCAACTCAAGTACCAGATCTCTAATTTAACTGCATAAGCCGACATTACGTCTTTAGTGAAACTTGTAGGAGTTTTTACTTCAAATTCAAGAGATTTGCCTTTCTTCTTTTGCACTGGAGAAGAGGCTACATTAGAAGTATCGATAAAATGTTGTTTGACGTCCCTTTTTGGTTCCAGAGTTTCACTGTGTTCCAGAAAAAAATTTTCAGAGCTGCCTCGACATTCCGACATATTCGTCTTCTCTAAGTTAGATAGAAGTGAAGAAATATTTTCTTTTATTGTTTCATCCATAATATACTTTAATCCATATAGTTTAACAGCACAGTCTTTTACGTTATCACAGAGTAAATCAATCTGTCCCAAAAGCAGCAAAATTTTTGAAGACCTGAAATTGATTCAAATGTATTTATTTTAATACACAATTACTTTATATACTTGAAACTGAAATGATCTTTCTTAATAAATAATTTCTTTTTTAATCAGTGTTCCTACTTTACTTTTTAAGCTAAAGATAAACACTTTCTAAAAGTTAAGATAAAATATTATAAAAGTCATATTTTGTAATTTAAAAGATGACTTGAGCAATTTCTTTTAGCATCTCTTCAAGCAATTTCTTTGTACATCAGTTATATTCTTATAAATAAAAAAATTTCTGAAATATTTTTTTTCCCACTCTTGTGTTAATTCTTTAAATGTGACAGTGGGAAACTACCTTTTAATTTCCAGACCTGCCAACCTTAGAAAATAAAAAAGCAGGAGACTCTGTATCACGACATAGCGCAATATTGAAAATTAAACCTGATTCACATTTCCTACAAGAAGTTTATTTCAAAATATATTATTTACATTACATAAAATAGACCACAATAAGATTCTGACACTGACTGATAAAGATATGTGTTCTTACTATAAAATATAAGGTTCTATAGAATTATATTAAAACACATGTTTTGATTTTTTAAAATTTAGGAAGAGGTTCAAAATTAACAAAATATATCAATAATGAATACAATACTTTATAAATGCATTTTTTTTTTTTTTAACTGCTACTGCTTTAAAACTGCAGATGTTGCTGATTTAGCATCATTTAAAAAAAACTGCCATCTATAGAAAGTGAAAAAACATTTTGCATTGAAATTTTATCTTAACCTTTAGAACACTATAAAATATAAGGTTCTATAGAATTATATTAAAACACATGTTTTGATTTTTTAAAATTTAGGAAGAGGTTCAAAATTAACAAAATATATCAATAATGAATACAATACTTTATAAATGCATTTCTTTTTTTTTTTTTTTTAACTGCTACTGCTTTAAAACTGCAGATGTTGCTGATTTAGCATCATTTAAAAAAAACTGCCATCTATAGAAAGTGAAAAAACATTTTGCCTAATGGTATCCAAGATATATTTCCTCTCCGACTTTGCCATTTCATCGGTTATTGTTGTTGTTTTGGTTCGTGCACACCGTAATTTTTAGCGATATTGCTATCGGGGAAAATTTTTCTAAATAAATGCCCAGCATGATCTGAAGCACAAGTTGGGAAGGAAATTGCACAAATTGTTTTTTTTTTCCTCCTCTATCGTGCACTAAATAGAAAAAAGCAGGAGAAAACACCCGGAATGCCTGAGGGCGAAGATTTGAGGCAAAAGCAGGAGACTCCTGCTAAAAGCAGGAGAGTTGGCAGGTCTGAATTTCTCATTGCTCGTGTTTTGACCATACATTCTACGATAAATTTTGCTCGTGTAGATGTGCTCTATCACCCAGTAAAGTTTTGCTGTCTTGTTCAGACTCACTCTTCATATTTTAAAACAAATCAAATAACTATAATGAATATGATTAAATAAACAGTAAATTTGAGGTAAGATAAAGGTTTGCTGATTTTATTTTAACAAGAAAATGAAACTATATCTAGAACAAAAAATAAAACTAAACTTTAAAAGGTAAAAAATATTTTATAAATCTTAAAAATAATGGTAAACAACCTAACAAATTCAGAATATTTTCTTAATACCCACAGAAAAAAATGGTACTACATTAAAGTTACTTTTTATTTTAACTATTAAATTATTGCTTTGAAAGGTACCTGAAATTGTTCTCTTTTGAAATAAATATTAATATCCAAGACAGTTCTTTGCTAGGCAATATCTTAAAACCCCAATAAAATTCATCTGGGTTGTTTTTGTTTTTTTAAAAAGAGCCAATGTTTTTTTAAACCATGATTTTAGAATTGGAAGATTAAAATAAAAATTATAAGCTGTTTCTAAGACCCATGAAAAACCTGTTGAGCACTAGATTGCTATAGTGGATAGCACTATTTCTCAGTTAAAAAATTAACTATAAAACAGTAACACATCAAAAAAAGATATATAGTAATATAAGATAATTTTTAATAAATTGAACTTTGTATTTAAAGTTCAATTCTTTTTAAAGAATCTGAGCAAAATCGGTTGTAGGTTTTTTCCCTCCTGAAATAGGAAATAATGAAAATATATTTTAAGGCCACACATCAATACTCTAAGTTCAGAACCAAGTCAAGAACTTATTTTCTTTTTCCCAACTGATATAGAAAAGAAAACACAAGTTTTACTACAAGTTTAAAACTTTGCAAATCAACCCTAGTTGACAGCACGCAAGTGTTCAGGGAAATGTTTTTAAATAAACAAGAGAAATTTTAACAAGTTACTTTCTGCTGCATAGCAAAGGAGAAAAGTTTCATAAAATTTCTTAATTTTTCTCTGCCAATAGGTCAATAAGTAATGAACTTGCAGCAAGATCTTTTTTCTTCTGCTGAGCACAATATAGTGAAAGATTCTTTTAAAAACTATAATATATCCAGGTCTGAATTCTTTATATATTAAAAACATCTAATGAGTTAAAAATTTTTTATTCATCAAATGATAATAATGGTTCTTCACAAATTAACCATAGAATAATTTAAAATATTTGAGAAGTATTTTCAAATAAAAATCAACCAGAAAGTCTTACCAATATGTCAAAAGATTAGATTGTGACATTCTTAACCCTTCTTGAAGGTAACACCTGGCATAACGAATATTTCCATTTTGGAAAAATAATTCCCCAAGTTGCAAAAATAGCATTAAGATATACTTGAGTAGTTGTGCTCTATAATTAATCCAATCTGAAAAAGGGTAAGAAATGAGATTTTACGAAATAAATTATTATTCACAGTGAAAAAAAAAGTTTCTCTCCAAAACAAATCAATTATCAACAAATGTAAAACCCTCTAATTTTACGGGGAAAAAATACTAATTTTAACCTGTAAAATGTTTTATTTTTTAAAAAAAAATTTATTAATTTTTTTCATAAATTTTACTTTATTATAATGACAATTAAAAAAATTGGAAAAAGATTTCTTCCTGAATTAACTACTCTACAAGAGAGAGAGAGAGAGAGATGAAATAAAATGATGATAAGTAGTAAAATTTAATACAAAATAGATATGTCATAAAAAATGTAATGTAAATAAAAAATAATGTAAAAATAAAAATTTGCAGATATAAGGATTGATTTCAATATTTATAAATATAAGATTTTTTTGTAATTTGATTTCCTTATTGAATAGTATAATTTAAAAAAATGTTTTTTTTTTTAAACTAAGCATTAAGTAAGTAAATAAAAATAATAAAATAAAATCTCCCAGAATTCTTATAATACAAAATAAGTTTTAACCAAAAACGTTGCCTCTATAATATACTAGATATAAAAGAGTATACTAGACATAAAAGAGTAAAGCAGTAAAATTTTTCAAGAAATAGAATTACATAATTTTAACAAACACATTTAGTTTGCAAAATGAAAAACTGTACACATTAATTTTGACTTAATGTTTCAAGAGTTTAAAGGGAAATTTTTTTTTTCAAACTTATGATAAATTGATAATTAATCAATGAGAAAATATATAGTGTTGAATACATAACATTTCAAAATATAAAAAAAAAAAGCTAGGTTTTAAATTAATTACACAAAAATAATTATATAAGGATTTTATTTTTGAACATAAACAAGATTTTCTTAGAGTACATTTTTAATGCTAAACATTAGATGAATTTATTTAAAAAAAAAAAGCTTTTTAAAAATTCAAGTATTGAGGGAATTTTTGCCTCTGTGGAGGACTTTTTTATGGAAATAACCTGCATTTACTTTACACGGAGAAGAAAATCACAAAAACCTCTTACGGTTAGCCTGACTGCAAGGGGAGTCTAACCCATGATCCGTCTACCACTGAGGATATTTTAAGCCATACAATTATAATCAATAATATAATTGATAATAAGATTGATAATAAGATTGATAATATAATTAATATTATAATTGTTCCAGGTGAAGTTAACTGGGAAAACATCTGGACTAAAGATTTCTAATTTCAAAACTCATGAGTCCCATTGAGTTCATTTAAAGAATTAAAACATTATGTTACCAAAATTTCATCATAATGAGAATAATTTCTGGTCGTTTATTTTTCACTAAAATAGATGTTTGAGTTTAAAAATTAAATTCAATGAAATCAAGATATAGACTAAAAATACAATACTAAAAAATAAATACTAAAATATAGACTAAAAATACAAACTTGTTGGGTAATTTTCAGAATCTTCATTAGACGAACTTTTCAAGAGCCCTTTAGCTAATGCTGTAGCTTCTAATGTGGCTATAATTTCAGTCCGAGTCAGTAAATATTTTATATTTTTGGTGTCTGAATAAGCCACATTTGACACTCGCAGGAACTTGGACTTTAATAGCAAGGCTTCAATAAGAAGAACTTTCGTGGACTTGTAATATCTCTCTAAGAGAGGATTTTCAAAAACTTCTTGTAAAAGCAATAATCCCTCATCAAACTGCAATGAAATTCAAATGTAAGAAATAATTCAACAATTTACAAAATTAGCATGATTTAGAGGCAAGAAAAGTAACACTATACTAGGAGTGAACAATGTAAAAAAAAAAAAAAAAAAAAAAAAAAAGGAACACCCTCAATAACTTTTGATCTAATGATCAGATTTTCACATGAAAACGCGATCTTAATGGTTCGAGTATCTCATATAAAACATGCTAATAATTTTTTTATAACTGTTGTTGAACAGCTGACACCCAATTTTTGGTTTTATGACTACTAATGTTCAACATCACAGCCTTGTAATTTTTAACCCGATCCAGAAGACAATGGAACTCTTAGATCAAAAATTTGGAGAAATTTGCTTTTGTGGAGGACTTTTTGATGGAACTAATCTGCATTAGCATGACATGAAAACTTCCCACGGTTAGCCAGACGGCAAGGGAACTCTAACCGTGATCCGCCTACCACTGAGGATATTTTACGTCAGCATTGTGGTTGGTGCAAGCTGGATGCGGAATTCATATTGACTAGCCATTGCTGGGATTCGGCTCTATCCCTTGAGCCAGCTCATGCTAATAAATTGCTGCAGACGATATTTTCAATTACAAAATCAAACACAGATTATGTCATCAATTCCTTTGATTTTACCATAAAATAAATGTATAACGCACCTTGAATGAAGAGTGACATGAAGAACTAAATTTTTATCCTAAGTCCTAGTTGGTTATTCATAATCTGTGTTACTTTTTTTAAAGGACATAATAAAAATTAGCAATTATTCCTTTTTTTTGTCGGAAAGTTGTATTTACATTTTTTTTGAAGTGTCAATCCCTTTGGGCAGTGCATTTTTCAGTTGAAACATGCAATGATCACAGTTATTTTGATGCATGTTATTTATCAAAAATGATAGCCCTGAAATGACAAATTATTTTCAATGCATTTTTCACCTTTGAAGTATCATTTAAACCAGCGTTCCCCAACCTCCAATCAGTGGACCGGTATCGGTCCGTGGATCGCATGGTACCGGGACGCCCATTTCATTGAAACTGAATTTAAATTCCTAGGTTTATACCCCAAATAAAAAATATCTGGTCAGGAATGGATCTGCTACCCATTTGTCAACAAATCGGGCGAATCTAGCATATCTGTGCAAGAAGATAAACTGCTGGAGATTGTAAATGATGGCGGCGTTAAAACTATGTTCGAGACAACAACTCTGTCAGTGTTCTGGATTAAAGTCATGGCACAATACCCCGAGATTGCCACCACAGCACTATAATCCCTATTGCCATTTCCGACAACTTATCTGAGTGAAGCGGGGTTTTCTGCAGTAACATTAACCAAAACAAAGCAACGGAATAAACTGGGCATAAGCAACATACTTTGGGTGTCATTGTCTCCGATTACCCCCCCCAGATAGAACAGTCTTATTGCAAAGAAACAAGCTCAGGGATCTTATTGATTTAACATTCTAGTAAGTTAAAATGTTAAATCACTTTATATTTACTTGTTGGTGTAACTGTATTTTATTTTGAAGGCATGTTTAAATACAATAAAATTAAAATTAATAAATTAAAAAAAATCTAAAATATAAACAATCAACGCCCCCCCCCCCAGTGGGTCGCCATAAAATTATCAAACCTGGACAGGTCCGCGGTCATAAAAAGGTTGGGGAACACTGATTTAAACGATACTGTAACGTATTTCTTGTCAAAAATTCAGACAGGCTTGGTTATAAACAAAAAAATTTATTTAAACTTAACAAATAAAAAACACATTTTCATTCATAACTCTATAGCAGTGGTGGGGAAACTTTTTTTAAGACGGGCCATTTGTAATAACTAGACAATCGTAGCAGGCCAAAGAATAATGCTTAATCGTTAAAAAATTTATGTGTTCTATAAACATATACATATATTATTACATACACTTATTTTAATAGTAAAAAAACGAAAGGTAAGAAAATTATAAGCACATAATATAAAATGAATTTAGTGTAGTTCTTGATGTGAAGTATTATCACTTTATTTTCTGGTGTCATTACTGGTTGATGGTGCATGAGAAAAATGAAATTAAGACTGTTTCTTCAAAATTTCGTCATAGTCCGGTTCCATTTGAGAAGCAGAAATTCTTAAAACTGATGAAAGGTGCTCATCTGTAATTCTGTTTCTTAAAGAAGTTTTCCTAAGCTTCATTGTTGAAAAGATTTGTTCGCATATATAAGATGAGCCGAACATTGTCATTATCTTCATTGCATGAGTAATTAGATTTGGGAAATTATCTGGACTTAAATTTTTATAAAATTCTAGTAATGGTACTGTATGAAAAGTTTGTTTCAGGAGAGTATTACAGTTCAGTTCTATTAACTCAAGTTGAAATTTTGCATCAACTTCCTCGTAATTAACATTGAATGGGGTCGCAAAAATACTAAACTCTGGTTCCATTTTTCTAAAGTCCTGAAATCTCCTTTCAAATTCTGAAGATAGTTTTCTCAAATTAATTTCGTATTTTTTAATCTTATTGTTTGATATAGTGAATTTTAAAGATTGTATTCTTGGAAAATGAGAAAAATCAAATTTAGAGATCTGATTAGCAAATAATAATAACTGTAATTTGAAACTTTTCAAGTATTGCCAAATATCGTGAAGAAACTGATTTTTCCCTTGCAATTTGAGATTAAGTATATTCATGTGTACGAGGAGGTCTGTGGAAAAAAGCGAAATCAGAAAGCCACGTTTCGTTTTCTAAGGCGTCAAATTGATTATAAATGTCTTTATCAAGAAGAAAATTCACAATATCGTCTTTTAAATCCCAAATTCTTTCAAATACTTTTCCAGCACTTAACCAACGAACTTTTGAATAATACAGGATATCGGAATGCTCAGCATGTACGGACTCCAAAAACTGTTGAAACTGGCGATGTAATAATCCTCCGGAACGAATCATATTTACTAGTTTTACAGCAATATTAAGTATATGGTCAATATCTAAAGCCGATTTACAGAGAGCATCCTGATGTATAAGGCAATGCAAAAAAACATCATTTTCCGGATGCTTAGAATTAAATTTCCCAACAAATCCTTGATTGATTCCAACCATATTAGGAGCACCATCTGTAGTTACATTACATAACTTATCAATTGGTAAACGCAGTTTATCGATGCAATTTTCAAATTCACAAAATATATCGGCACCAGCGGTTGTTCCTTTCATTGACTGCAGCCCTGCAAGTTCTTCTGTAATTTCAAAGTGGGCGTTGATTCCTCTTACAAATATGAGTAACTAGCAGTATCGCTGATATCTGTACTTTCATCCATGGTAATTGAATAAAAAATAAATTTTTGAGTTTTTGTAGTCAGTTGTGAAATTAGATTTTTATCAATATTCTCAATTCTCTCGGTGATTGTTCTTCTTGAGAGAGACAAGTGACTGAAAATCATTTTTCTTTTCAGGGCACATAATATCGCACACATCTATCATGCACTGCTTTATAAATTCACCATCTGAAAATGCTTTATTAGATTTAGCAATAGTATAAGCCAACACATAACAGGCTTTCGTAGCGCATCTTTGAGAATGATTAGCTCTCTGAAATAATTGTTGTTGACTTGATCATTTTTTTATTAAATCTTTCGATTTAATTTTTTTCACCTCTTCACTTAACGATGAGTAGGAGTGGTTTTCATGTTTGCTCTTGAAATGGCGTTGAATGTTATATTCTTTTAAAACTGCAACAGTTGTATTGCAAAGTAAGCACACAGGTTTTTCTTTAAATAAAGTAAAGAAATATTTCCACGTCCATTCTTCTTTAAAAACTCGACATTCTGAATCCACTTTTCTTATTTTAACATCCATTTTAGACGTTACCTACTACGGAGAACAACACACAGAAACGCAATTGACGAAAGCTTACTGCTAACTAATGCTAACGCGGGTCCTCTTAAAATGAAATTATAATTTTATTAAACTTTTATAACGTTTATACGAAAATTGTAAAGCAGTTTGAAGCAAAGGAAACAAGAGCAGACGCAAATCGCGAAGCTTTTTGGTTGTGATTGGTCAGTTCATTTTCATGTGACGTCCCAGTACCCTCCTCTTTGAATATTCATGGGCAAAATTCTGTATTCATGAAATTAAAATAGTTCTTCAATATTTTGATAACTGTCAATTAATGGCCTATTATATTTTGGAGAACTTCGCGAATTTATATTTCCCAGGCAAGATTGAGTTCTATTTTGGAAGATTAAAATTGCCACTCGAGTGTAGGAACGAAAATCAGTTTAGAACTGCTTTTGAGTCTTCGGCCCACGGACCATTGAGGCAGTGGCAGTTTCGGGGATTACACAAACAATTACTCGAGTCACAGCGGGTCGTTGCAGATGACTGACTAAGTCGCTAACTAACTGATCTTCGGGCGGCCTCGCTTGTATTTATACTTACCTGCAAGGATTGTTCGGGAATTGGATTTTTCCGGTTCTTTCGAGAAAACAGAACAATGAATCGAAAATGCGAGAGTGTCTGGAAGTTTCGAGCGAAGATGAGTCATCTGTTTAGGTCGGATGGGTTTGTACAGAGTACTATTGTGTTTTGAATATCGCCGCAGGTAGTTTTTATGCGGGTCGCCACATTACAAAGTAAGAACGCGTTCAAACATTCTCACGACGGCACTCTTAAACGGGCCGGATTAAACCTTTCCGTGGGCCGTAGTTTCCCCATCACTGCTCTATAGGATAGGAGAGAGGATCTCCGTTGACTTACTCTCTTCAAAATCACTGACTGACATGAGCAAATCGTTGTGGTTAGGGAGATATCATAATACTTAGACACATTTATTAATATGAAGGAAAAAAATAGATTGTGTTATCTCTGATTTTTGTTAGTTACCAATTCTTATTAAAGTAAATTATAGTTTTATGAAAATTAGACATTATCTCCAGCCAGTCGTTAATATATGCAGTATTTTAGTGCAATAAGATAAGAATACATTGTGATCAACAGTAAAACTATAGCATTAATTGTTCCTGTTATTACTGTAGCTTTCAATTTAATTTTCTTCAATTTATTAAAATTTCCATAACATGTTTTCTAACCAAAATCTCTTCAATGTTCTGAAACTTACTTTTCCCTCGTGATACAAAACATGACTCGTAGTCAAACACGATTTTAATTTTAAAACTTGTAAGCTGAAGGAGCAATCCTCCTCTTTAGGAAATAATGTTTCCACATATTTCAAGAGATGAGATGCAAGTTTCAAATAGCCAAATCGCAGGAGAAACTGAATTAATGATAATGAACTGCAGATTTCCTTTTCTTCGTTTCCAAGTAATGATGCAATATTTCGCATAAGCAGCAAGCACCTCAGTTCTTTTATGTCCTGAAAAAAAACCTGGAATTATTTAATTATTACAATAACATAACACTGAGCAGTCCTTAAAAAGATTAAATTCCTGTCTTGAAACATTTCACACTTGAAAGTCCAAGCACTAGTTTTAGACACAGCTTAATAATTAATATTCAAAATAAAATTTCTAAATAATCAAAAGCAGGCCTCACAGTAGGCATAAGAAAAAAAATCAGAACAATATTTTACAAAAAGTGCATAGCATTTTTTTGGAATAGCATACATATACCAGAAAGGCTCAAAATTAACCTTGTTCGAAAATCATTATAATTTGAATCAGACCAACATGAGATTTAATTCGGACCATCAAAACTACTCGTATTTCGGGAAAGTTATAATCAGCGTTCTCCTGGACTAGAGATTGATGCCAAAGAATTGAGGGTTGTTTTAATTTTTTTTTAAATTTTAGTTTCCTGTTTTGGGCTGTTTGTTGCAATAAGTATACTCTGTATTGTAATTTTTCATATAAATTCAATTTGTTAACTTTAAAAATAAAGAAAGAATGAAACACAGCAAATAGACCAAGGAAAAAAGTGTCAGACAAATAATTAAAGTATATAAATAATTAAAGTATATAATTAATAATAAGTGTCAATTACAAATGATTAAATTTTCTATTTGCTCCGTTTTAATTTTATTTTCAAAAGATAATATTGAAACTATTTTGTTCTACAACAAAAAACATACTTCAGTTACACATCCTCCTGCAAAAATTTTTTATTCATAAAATTTTATTTGCAATGAGATATTTTACCTACCAAAATAGACTAACGAGCTTAATGAACCTGGAATATATTGTGAATATTTGTTCGCAGTTGTTCTGTCCGAAATCTCATTCAACCTGACGTCATTTCACAGGCAGAGAAATTTGTTGCTCATTTATAGTGAACTCAAATTTCATTTCCGTAGATTTTTCTTTTCATTCCTTTTAGGGGCCAGAATTACAAATGACAGCATTTTTTTACATTGTGTCAACTTTCATTTCATTCTTATCTTTAAGGAAAGCAAACAAGTTGTTAAACATTCTTCTATACCCCAACTCCCGATATAGGAACAAACCGCTCTTCTTTACTTTAACCCAATTTAAGAATAATCATCTGGACACAACTTGGTAAGCTAGTCCCCTAATTAATTCTTACAATTCCAGGGGTCTGTCCAGACATTTTGTGAAAGGTCCGTTTTTGGTGAAATTGTGAAAAAATTACTCACATTCTTTCAAGCAGGGTCCGCTTTTATGAATTTGTGCAAATAGGGTCCGTTATTTCCAAAAAAAAAACTTTTTCAAGGAGTTTTTAAATTGTAAAGACATACAAGATTATGCTCAACACTGTAAAATTATAATTAAAAAAATTAAATTTTAAAAAATAAACAACAATTTCTGCTTCTAAATTAGAGATGCAACAAACAAATATTTGGTATTTAGCCTATACTGCTGAACGCAGAATATTCATTTCGGACGAATAATAGAGGAATCGTCTGCCGAAGACAAAACTGAATTCGTTTACATCCATCTTTCTTGTTTTCTGCACTGGGAAGGGTTTATTCGATTAACAAAATAATAATGAAGATAAAGAAATTTGTGAAGGGTTCGATTAAAAGAAAAATCATTTTGTGAAGGGTCCGTTTTTAAGTTAAAATATTTTGTGAAGGGTCCGTTTTTAAGTTAAAATATTTTGTGAAGGGTCCGTTTTTATGAAAAGATATTTTGTGAAGGGTCCGTTTTTATGAAAAGATATTTTGTGAAGGGTCCGTTAACGGACCCAAATTTCTTCTAAACAGACCCCTGAATTCACTATATCTACTTCCCCTTTCTTTACAAATCACCCCCTGGAAGAGAAAATCAAGAGGGGGAGCCATCAAAGAATTCAACTATCCCTTACAGTTGCTCATTTCATATTTTTACACATCGGTTTGAGTTAAGCAGACTTTTTTGTTTTCACGGTTAATTCTGTAAAAAGGAAAGCATTTGAAATTGAAATTGGGTTAAAATTATCATAAGTTTTTAAAATAGAACTGACTTATTGCTGCTGTGTAAGACGTTAAAAGTTAAAACAAAAGACAGGGTTCATGCTCTGCTATAAAAATAAAATTCAAGTACTTTTCAAGGACTTTTTAAGACTTATTATAAAATTTTCAAGGACATAAATTTTAGTTAAAGATAGACTAAAATTTAACATTTTAAACTAAAATGTTTTGACGATAAATGTTAGTCGATAATAGCAGTACTGAAAAATAAGACTTCCATTGCTCTCTCTTGATTTCGGAAAGTGATCTAAGTACATATATATAAAAAAAAAACAAGGGTGATTGGCATCAAGTTGAAAATAAAATTCATGATGCATAAAAACGTCAGGTTTGAATTTTGCATTAAGGCTTATTTTAAGCTAGGTATACAAAGTCTGAATAAGCAAAGATTCGGGTAGAAGACGGGGTAGGGGGGAATGTTCTATATAATACTGTGATATCAATTAGATATTTAAAAACAACTCTGTCGGGAGACTTTTATTTAATATTTAAAGTGGCAGAAGCATTTAGACAGTGAAATTTAAATTGTTCTTAAATATAATTTTGAAATTTCGACCACTTTTCTATTTAAGAAAATTAATCAATTATTGGATGTTGCGGCTTGATTATCATTTTAAATTTATTACCAGTCAACCATTTTAAATTGAAACAGTAGCCAACTTTCACCTCAATACCTTCTGATAGATTCTTAGTAACAATTTTGGTCACTGACTTTTTTAATTAACCAGTCATACTTGAATTAACTTTTTTTCAGTAGCATCGATCATACGCACTTGACTTGATATTTAAAGTGGCAGAAGCATTTAGACAGTTAACTTTAAATTTTTCTTAAATATAATTTTAAAATTTTGACCACTAATATATTAAAAAAAATTAATCAATTATAGGAAGGCGCGACTATTAAATTACTTACTAATGAAAAATAGATCACATCTTTACAGTAACTAATTCAAGAGAAAGCTTACTTCTACTTCTTTCTAGAATCGTGCTGTTGGATTTTAAAATCGCGTGAATATGAATCGCGATTTTGGATTTTAAAATTGCGTGAATGTGAATCATGCTGTTGCATTTTAAAACCGCGTGAATATGAATCGCGATATTGGATTTTAAAATCGCGTGAATATGAATCGCGATTTTGGATTTCAAAATCGCGTAAATATGAATCACGAAATTGGATTTTAAAATCGCGTGAATATGAATCGCGATTTTGGATTTTAAAATCGCGAGAATATGAATCGTGCAGTTGGATTTTAAAATCGCGTGAATATGAATCGCGATTTTGGATTTTAAAATTGCGTGAATGTGAATCATGCTGTTGGATTTTAAAACCGCGTGAATATGAATCGCGATATTGGATTTTAAAATCGCGTGATTATGAATCACGATATTGGATTTTAAAATCGCGTGAATATGAATCACGATATTAGATTTTAAAATCGCGTGAATATGAATAGCGATATTGGATTTTAAAATCGCGTGAATATGAATCACGATATTGGATTTTAAAATCGCGTAAATATGAATCGCGTTTTTGGATTTTAAAATCGTGTGAATATGAATCGCGATTTCGGATTTATAAAATCCCGTGATTACGAATCACGCTGTTGTATTTTAAAAACACGAAAATAAAAATTGCGATATTGAATTTTTAAATCGCGTAAATAAGAATCACGATGCATAATTTTTAGATCACGTGAATACGAATCGCAGTAAGTAATTTTTAAATAGCGTACAAATACGAAAAACGATATCTGATATTACAACTGCGTGATAACGAATCGCAAAGTTGGATTTAAAAATGCGTGAATACGAATCGCGACGTTGGATTTTAAACTCACGAGAATACAAATCGCGATATTGGGTTTTAAAAACGCTTAAATACAAATCGCGATATTGGATTTTGAAATTGAGTGAATAGGAATTGCTAGTACGATTTTTAAATCGCGTAAAAAAATTTGCAACACGTAAGTTTTAAATCAGTTAAATACAAAAATCGATGATTGATATTAAAATCGTTTGATTAAAAATCGCGATTTTAGCAAATTCCGGTGCAGTTCCTAATATTTAAAATTCCAAAAAATCAGCCAAACAAACAAAAAAATCAAATATCGGCGCTCGTAACGAAACGCTTAGACTCCTTTCCACTCTATAGCAGAAGTCGCGGTAATCCGACTATCGTTCGGGCGGCTTGGGTTTCTCCAATAGGACTTCCCAAAAATTTTAGTTTTTGGAACATGGTCGGAAACTTTCAAAATTGGGGAAAAAAAGCGGATTTCCGCTTTTTCGTGGAAGTCTTTCATCCCTGCAACACATAATTTTTAAATAAGTCTAATACGAAGATCGATGATTGATATTAAAATCGCCTGAATAAGAATCGAGATTTTGTCAGAATCTGGCACAGTTCCCAATATTTAAAATTCCTAAAATCAGCCAAACGTACATAAAATCCTAAAATCAAACAGTACGTGTCATCATCAGAAAGACGGGGAAGTCATTCTCTCACACTTACGCGCGTCAAAAAGTTAATCATAGAAATACTGGAAATAGGGCTGTTTTTCTGAGTTTTCGATACTTTTCAAGGTCATTTCAAAATTTTCAAGGATTTAATATCATTTTCAAGTACTTCTAGGGGCCCTTGAAAATCAAAATGAAATTCAAGTACTTTTCAAGGCCGCGGGAACCCTGAAAAGAACAATGCCAAGGATGACATAAAAGAAAATGCTAAAGAATGTGAAATTTCAGCATCATCTATATTAAAAATAAAATTGGCATCATGAACACTACTAAAAATTAAATCTAAAAAATCACTAATTTTTCCATAGAAAGTAAAATTAAAATCAATTTTTAGTTAAGTTACTACTTAACTTATCAATTAATAATTAGTTAGTATTATTAAGTTAGTTCAGTTAAGTCTTTAGAATTTTTGTTCAGTTATTTACTTTGTTAGTTAAAAATTTATTAAAAACTTACGTGATATCACCACTATTTTTAGCAATAAAAGTTGGTGTCTAAAAAATATTTTTCAAAGAATTTGTATTACAGTGAATCATTGTTTATAATGTATTTTTTGGCCAACAGACAGTTCTTTATAGTGAAGCACAATGTAAAAAATTGGAGTGGTATAATTGAAGATTATGATGAAATCATTTACTGAATAAAATTTTTATTCAGTAACAGTGGCAATACAAAATTAAAGAATATTTTATACAAAAGACTTTTTAAGCGAAATAATACATTTTGTATTATAATATCTGTAAGGTCAAGCCATGGGAGATAAATTATAAGTCTAATCTAAATTCAAATTAAAAAGTGATTGAATTGTTCCAAACAGACAGTTAGAAGCATGGAAAAAGATCCATGGTTGGTGATTTATTGAAAGATAAAATAGCCAAAAACAAAGCCAACCCACAGTAATCAATATAAAATTTAAAAATAATTTGGCAAAACCTAATCGCCATAAAAACTGCGAGAATTAGTATAACCCTGTAACTGAAACATTTTTGTGGTAAGAAATAAAGAGTTATAAATAGATTCTGTTTTCGATTTAGTCTCAACAGTGATTCAATGAGTTTCACATTAATATTGAAATAAAAAGTTGGCCGTTATATTGATAAGAAAATAATTAAATATTTCATATTTGCTTCTTATAAAATATAATAAAAATTAAATAAGTGGGTTAATTTATGTAAAATTTGATTAAGAATGATTAAAAAAATAAATTTAAAAGATTAAAGAAATTTTAAAAGCTAGGAAACATGGAATGCCTATTGTGGCATCACATGAAGTTAGACTGTATACACATTGAAAGCATAAACACAGTACATTTTTCATAAATATAGAAATAAGAGCCTACGTGGACAGAGGTAGCATATACTTCAGCTGTAGTATTTATTATGGTTAAAACATTCCAAAGATTCACTTCGCCAGAAAGGGTGGACCAAGCTTGCACAGAATCTTGGGAAATTTGGGTCCACAGGTCAAGCGCATGATCTAAATTCTGCAACCTTTCGATTTCAACAGACAATGTCAATAAGGGGAAAGTTGGGGCTATATCACACACATCAATTTCTTCATTATCATCATTCGTAACATCAGCTGATGGTTTCAGGCAATTTGATGCTTCCTCCTATTGAGAATGAACATATGTTTACTTTAGTTTCCAAGCAAGCTCATATCGAAACAACATGTTTAAAAGTTGCAGCATTTAAATAATTACTTGCTTCAAATGATCTCATTATTTTTGGATAACAAAAACGCAAAAAAAAATTTTTTTATCACCCAATGAAATGAAAGCATTGTCATAAAAAAAATAATAAATACAAATTCTGAAACATTAGTTTTTTTTTAATTCACTTTTTGAGACAATTAATTATCCCATAAAGTATTTGCAAATAAGAAAGAACCTAGCTTACGATTAAAATACAATAGGTGACAGATGCAGCTAATTAAATAGTATTCCCATTATATAAACATCTGCATGAAACTGTAATGACATTAAGGACTGTATAAATTATGTAATAAAAAATTTTAAACACTGAAAGGAAATCATACTAGCACACTAGAGCACTTTGAAAGCAACACCTTTAGTCACCTGTATATTTGATTTTTATTGTTTTTACTTCCATGTTTACCTATTCAGTAGAAATAATAAAAATGTTTGAACAAAACTGTAGGATAAACAGGAGACTGAAACATTTTTGTCCTTGAGTTTTGTAAAGAAACAAGGAAGAAAAGAGAGAATAAAAATAAGTTTAAAATGAAGGCAAACAAATTATATATATATATATATATATATATATATATATATATATATATATATATATATATCGTGTGAGCTGATAAAAAGATTATATCTTTTACTTTCTGGATTCTATTATTATTTTTCTTTTTCCCTTTTCTTTTTTCATTGCTCCGTAATTTTTCTACATTTTGAACTTTTATATATATATATATAACATAAAAAGCTTTTATTAATCTTTGTATGTTATCCTAATTAATTATTCAAATCGAACTGCTTTCTCACACTTTTAAAAGCCACATTCTGTTCTTAAATCTATTTTTGGCCCAAGTATGCATTTAATTAAAAGCAGGACATTTTTCCTTTTGCTCTCTGTGGGAAACGCTCAACCGATTTGATAAACTAATTACAATTACTAAGATTTCCCTCTTTCCCTAAATTGAAACATTTTACCGATTTACTTTGCAAGATTTTCCCTAACGTATAATGGAGAAGCACAACTTTTCGTGCACACTTTCGTGACTGCTTCTGTCTAATAATTAATAAATAAAAATTGTACCCTCCTTCCCGGCCTAAGACCTGTTTTAATCCTTCCACTCGGCAACGACGTTATATATGTATACATATATATAAAAGGTAGATTTATTAAAATTAATGTTAAAGTATTTAAAAGTTAAATGACAATACCAATGAGATAAAATATCAATAACATTGTGTTTAGTGCAAAGAAAATATACTATTGCTTAGCAGGCTATCACATATAGAAAAACTTGTAAATTCCAAATCCAGTAAAGTATATTTGAGTGGTTATTTACCCACAAGATTACTTTAACTTGATTGCTCTTTTTTCAAACCCTGGTAGTAGAAATCTGGCAGTATGACAGTAGGTGTTACAGATTATTATAGCATATGCTGATTGTTTTTAAGATCAGATTTTTGTTAAAAATTATATTATATATATGTCTGTGTGTGTGTGAAGGAGTTACAGAGCCTACTTCGACTCCTAGGTGGCACTGTCTCTATGTGAGAGGGAGAGACTCAAACATTTTTTGTGAATCATTGAGTGAGAACGAAAGTGAAAAAGCCTGTGTGGCAAACAAAAAGACTTAATCTATTTTTATAGCATGTCTATGTGACAAATTTGAAATCTACGATAAGTTTATGTTTTTTACCAAAGTTATGTTTAACGGATCAGTTATTTCATATTGGTATACTTTGAAGTAGCTCGGCATATATCCCTGATATTTTGGCATCCAAAGTGTGCGTTTTAATTGGATAAAGGAAAATTACGAACCTGTGAGTGCTATGTTTTATTACTATTATTCTGTGTGAATTATAAGGAAAAATGAAATAATGAGCTTCTTGTCCAGATCTAGAAAGGAAGATCAGTTAAAACTAGCAGAAGAATTAGGGATAACCCTTCCTCCTAAACCTAAAATCATCAATATAACACAGCTAATTACTTCCGATACTAAATATGATGAAATATTTACGAAAAATGTGTTAGAAAATATTGTTTTGGAACGCTTGGAAAAAGCGACTGCCAAAGAAGAAAAATTAGCACAGGAAATTCAGCTTGAAAAGCTTAAAGCGGAAAATTTAAATCGACCTGCTACACAAAGGAAGCATGATGATGCCTTAAGCAGAAATTTTGCTCTTATAATTCAGCATGATGAGGTAACCATGAAAATAGCAGCTGCCCACAAAGAGGATGAGCAAATAAACACTATTAAAACATTAATTGCCAATGGAAATGGTAATATATCGATACGATAATGGTAGGGATCTTTTAGTAATACCCGAAGCGATGCAAAATGATATCATTGAAGAAGTTCATAGTAAGGGACATCACGCACTCACTAAAACTGAAGAAGCTATTAAACAAAATTATTATATTCCTGGTCTAAAAGCGAATATACAATCTGCATAGCTGCCAACCTCTAGTTATAAAAATGCAGAAGATAGACAAAAAAAATGCAGAAGAAATGCCTAAAAATGCAGAAGATTTGCAGGCACATACTAATTACCAATAAATTTATAAAAGAAGCGGATTTTAATTAATTATTTATTTATAAATCCACTTAATATTAGCAACAAAAAAAAGCAATACTCATCTTTTTTTAAAACAAAAAAGGAAATATCTTTTAAAAAAACTTTCGATCAGCTACTTGATGGTACAATATTCGATTAAAAATGTAGTTCATCCCTGCCAAACGCTGTTACAAGAGGAACAGCGACGTCTGACTTAAAGAAAATACTAGCTATCAGGCAGATGGGCAAAATGCAGAAGATCTTATCTTCTGCGCATAAAAGAGGAAAAAATAGCTAAAATAAGTAAAAATGCAGAAAGCTTCTGCAAAATGCAGAAGGGTTGGCAGCTATGAATCTGTCCTAGCGAATTGTGTTGACTGTATTCTATGCAACCGAAAGCATGGAAAGAAAGAAGGTTTCTTATATCCGATTCCTAAAGAAGAACATATTCTTATTACTGCTGGAGTACCTCGTGGAAATGGTCAAGTCGAGAGATTGCACGAAGCTTTTATTTCTATTCTCAAAGTTATCCATTGATAATCCAATGGACTGGTATAAACACGTAAACGATGTGCAGCGATTCATAAATAGTACAATTTCCACCAGTACAAACAAAACGCCATTTCAACTAATGATAGGAATACCCATGAAAAACAAAGATTTACGAATTAAAGAAATTCTAACTGAAGAACATGAAAACTACTTTATGAAACAACGAGAAGATTTTAGAAGTGATGCACAGCAACGAATTATGGAAATTCAAGAGCAGAATAAATCAACTGACAACAAAAAGTGCAAACAACCCCACAAGTACAGAAAAGATGACTTAGCGGCGATTCAAAGAACACAATTTGGAACTGGTTTAAAGTTGCGTCCAAAGTTTCCTGGTCCTTACAAGATTGTTAAAGTGAAATGCAATGACCGATATGAAGTAGAAAAAGTTGGGCAACATGAAGGTCCTAACTTAACAACCACTGCTGTAGACTATATGAAGGCATGGACAAATTAGTGCATATTTACTGATGGAACGAAGCAGCTTTGTTTTTTTTTTCATTCAAAAATTTTTTAATGTTTTGTATACTGCTTTGTTTTTTAAAAATCTTTTCAGATTTCTTAGTCATTGTCAAGTTTCGTGCACGAAACCTGTCAGATGCCCGAGAATTTGAAGGAGTTAGAGAGCCTACTTCGACTCCTAGATGGCACTGTCTCTATGTGAGAGGGAGAGACTCAGACATTCTTTGTGAATCATTGTGTGAGAACGAAAGTGAAAAAGCCTGTGATGCAAACAAAAAGACTTTATCTATTTTTATAGCATGTCTATGTGACAAATTTGAAATCTACGATAAGTTTATGTTTTTTCCCAAAGTTATTAAATTTATTTGTTATGTTTAAAGGATTAGTTACTTAGTATTGGTATACTTTGAGGTAGCTCGGCATGTATCCCTGATATATATATTTATATAATTATTTTTTTTTTTTAAAAAAGATTCAAAAATTGCTAAAAAGGTTTGGTTGTTTGGCGCAAGAGCCAGTCTTGGCTATATCGTGCCTCCAAGTAGGTAGATATTTTACAGCTAGGTTCACAATTCTGTTTTGGTTTAAAAACCAGATAGATGTATGAATGCCAATATCCTTAAGGTACGAGAAAATGTTAGAGTGAGGATCATCTCCAATTAGTGAAAACAATGACGGATGGAAGGTACCAAAATGACGCAGTCTCTGGTTTTTAAATTTACTGCATTCGATCAAAATATGTATAACAGTTAAAGGTTCTTTACAATTTGTGCATTCTGGTTCGTTTATAAAAAGGTGTTTATGAGTTATTCATGTGTGGCCAATACGCAAGCAGTTTAAAAACACATCAAATCTTCAACTGATGTTTAACTGTTTATAAGGCTGTATGTAAGTTTTAATGGCGTGTAGTTTTCTATTAGTTTCATTCTTCCAACAGTTTTGCCATTGTGATTCGAGAATATTTTGAATTGATTTTTTTAAGATCAGAATAAGTCAGCGGATTGTGCAACATCATACTCGTAACTTTCATTCTGGACAACTGCAGATACTCAGTGTGTTAACGTTCTGTCGCTTGTATAGCTCAGCCAGAAGTTAAATCGCAAAAGAAAAGGTATTTTAAAAATTTAGACATCAAAAATGAGATCACGGTATAATTTTCTAGGAGTCGAAATTTTTTGATGCAAATTATGACTAATGAGCACTGAACCACATGAAAAGCGTGTGAAATTGCTTTTAGCATATATAAATTTGCGTATTAAACCCGCTATAGAGCGTAAAGATTAATTATGGAGATAATATGAACTTTAACAACTCACCTCTGCAAATTTCTGTAACAACTTAGACTGAGAATGGTATAACCAAAAATAAGCAATGGAGATTTGAAGTTTTGCTTTATTGTCTTTCGGATTATCCTTAAGATGACCTTTAAGCAATTTGATAATTTCTAAACACATTTCTGAAACAGAACTAATAGTAAAAGGTTATGCATACTCTCTATATAAAGGTTAAAAATACAAAAGTAATGAACACCACTATCATAAATGTACTTACAGCTTTAAACTTTCACAGACTTTTTCAACTATTGTTGTAGGCAGCATTAAAATTTCAGTGTGGTATGCAGCTTTGAAAGTATCTGGACACTGTAGCTTTGAAAGCCTGTTGACAATGGCAATAATTTCCGCTTCCAGAAAATTTCTAAGAGTATAGATATACCACAGATTCAATATACAGTTTTTTATTTTTAAATGGTCCATTCCATGCGTAGGAAAAAATTAATCAGTAGTAAGTATTATAATATTGAAATATAAATTTTCTAAAGTCTTGAAATTACATATTTAATAAATTTTTAACAATTTAGTTTATTAATTATTATTTTTTAAGCAATAAAAGTAACTTATAAATATATTGAAATAACGATATTGATTTGAAATGTACTATAAAAATAAGTTCATTTGTAAGACAAGAATAACGGTAAAATTTGCTCGAAAATTTTAAAATATTATTAAAAATGAGGAATTATTTACAAATTTAAAACATCGCAACAGAAAATAAAGCCCTATTAAAATAATTGGAGATGAAGTTTTGAAAAATTTTTGGACAACATTCTCTAATTCTGTTGCTAGACCTAAAATGGTTCGTAACTACTGAAAACCCATAACATTTATATCTCTGCAACTAACAATTAATCATACAGAGATAATGAGAAAGTTTAAAAAGTAACAGAAAGATAGTCAAGACAATATTTGTAGAAATTCTCAACTTTCTGTAATTCTATAGCGGAAAATAAATTCTAAGTAACTACGGAAAGTAAATGGTTTAGTAATTATGGAAAATCTGCAGCTGTTCCCCCCCCCCCTCTATTAGTACTACAAAAGTGTTTACCCAAAGCGTTTCAAGAAAGACCGCCTGCCTTGCCTGCCCTTTGATCCCTATAAATGTGCCCTCTTTGTAAAAATATGCTGCCATCCTTTAAAAACACTGCCTTTTTACTCACATTCCCTTTTTAAGAAAAATCAATTAACTGGTGAAATAATTACACACAAAAATTATTATCTGTGTTTATAGGTTTAATTCTAATTGATAAATCAAATATTTAAATTTGTTAGGATTATTTACAACTGGCAAAATTTTTAACAGTTTCTCTTTACTTAAAGGCACATATTAAAAATTTTTTAAAGTGATTTTAATTTTTAAAATTATTTTTTTTAAAAATTACCTTTTTAAAAAAATAAATAAATGCACCTTTAAATGTTCTTTTTCTAATAATATTTAGTATTAATTATAGAAAAATCTTTTAAGCTGCTTATCAAAAAATAAGTTCATTTTAGCTCACTTTTTATTGAAAAAAAATATGTATCCACAGAGATTTTCTCTTAGCATGCCTTTAATCATTATTTATAAACAACAAATTTTTCTCTTACTTAGAAAATGAGTGAATATTACTTTTTGAAATATACACATAAAATAGTATAAGACGGTAATTAACAAATTGTTGAGGATCAAATTCAGTTATTACATGATATGTGTTACACATTTTGATAAATTTTCACGGTGTTAAGTGCTTTTTAAGAGCAAAATGCCCTTTCAAAACTCAAAATGCTTTTTTTTTTTATTCCTATGGTTATAACCTTAGCTGTCTCAAGCAACTTATTCCACACAGATCTATCAGAGGCTAGTCAATTTACTCCTATGCATCTGAGCTACATCTTGACACAATCTAACCATCCAGTATGTGGTCTTCCTTTATTCCTCGGGATTGTGTAAAATCTGAATTACATATACTTACATCTTCAAATTACTGATTAACCCCTTCAGCCTGCAAAAGGGACATATACATCCCAAAGATTAAACTTTATTTCCTAATGGATAAACAGATTCAAGTTTTACGTGTCTTTTTTATGTTTTTTTAGGGTTCCTCAGACATTAGGAAATAAAAATATGACTAATGGTACTTAGCAACACTCTCATATTCAAAATGGCGGACTTCTGTTTGCAAGCACGGCAGTCAATCTAGTTTTAATTTATGTATTTTCTGAATTTCGAGGTAAGTACAACTATATTTTTGCCATATTCTGTGAAAAACAGTTATGCTTGTTCTTTTAAGTAATAATTGCACCTATTAGGTTTTAGATTTAAGAAAGTTTGACACATTTTGCTTTGTGGGATAGATTGTCCCAATCGTACTTATTATTGAGACAATAAGTACGATTGGGTATACTGCTCATCCCACGATTTCCACGGGCATGTGTTTTTCTTCCTTTATTGATGAGCGCATCCCGTTTAAGCAGTATTAGATGTTTAATTTATGTTTTGACCAACAGATGTCGTTAGTTGTCCACTAAATTGCCATATTTGAAGGCGCATAGTGTTACCGCGCAAACTTCACATTTTGCCGCTATTTTCTTATCAGAAATGGCTGCTAGAAAACGTTCAGCGGTTGACAGAGTGTATATTCCTGATTCAGATTCTGAAAGTGATTTTAGTTTAGATAGTGATATAGATTTTTCAGACTACTTCTCATATAGCGATGAATCTGATCATGATTCAATAAACTTGCAAAGCATTAGGCAGTGGTGCAAAATAGATATGAAGAATATTCCTCCTCCTCTTCCTCCATTTCCTTTTAGAAGAAATCCTGGAATTACTGTGAATATAGCTGACAATGCAAGCATATTGAGCTATTTTGAACTTTTTTTGACAATCAAATATTACGAATGGTAGTCCATGAAACACCAATAGATATGCCCAACAATCTATCAATAAAACATTTGAAAATTGTTGAAGAAAGTATCGAAAAATATTCCAATACAGATAAAAGCAGTTGTCCTGGAAGACCGAGTTCTACTTTGAACCCTTTGAGATTGACAGCTCGTCATTTTCCAAGCCACATACCACCTAACCCCATAAAAAGAGAGCCTCGAATACAGTGTGCTGTATGCTGTTCAAGAAAAGATGCAAATGGCAAAAAAATTCGCAAGGAAACACGAATCTGGTGTAAAGACTGTGAAGAGTGACTTTGCCTTGAACCCTGCTTCGATCTATATCATACTAAACTGCATTTCTAAGGTATTTGTTTTCTCAGTGCCTTATGTGTTCTAAAATTTTATACATTTTATTTTTTTATATTATGCAATAAATAAAAATTAACAGTAATTCAATTGAAATTTATTTTAAAAAGAATTATTTTGATGATAACATCTGAAATTAGTTTCTCTGGCAACTTAGTTTCACATGATAAAATCTACATAAAAAATATTTTCCAGAAAGAAAAAAATGCATTTTTCAATTCTCCAATATATATAGATTTGAAATATGCAATAAAAAAATATGCAATTTTTAAAGCGATTTCGGTCCAAAAATTGAGCAGTCAGAGGGTTAAAAGAGAATAATGAATAAAAAATATGGCAGAGATTTGATTACACGAAAATATCCAGTTCTGTAACCTTGATTTTGTTGATTGAAGTTTAATGAACAGAGATTTGGTTATAGGAAAATGAACAGATCTTCCTTTGCTTGATCAAACATAGTGGACTATGGCAGAGACTTATGGTGGACTATGGAAGTGAACAGCTCTATAACTTTCTTGTTGCATCGTTCTGTAAACGTTTCATTAATTGATAGTACTGCAGACAGCACATTTATCGGATACATTTTATATTGATTATGTTAAAGCTATATTTGTTACATATTTAATTTATAATAGAAATTATTTTTTTTATCAAAACTAAGAAGGAAATAGATACTTTTTAGAAGAATTAAGGCAAAAGTTTGAATTTCAATGCAATTTATTAAACCTTGGAAATTTCAGAATTACTCTGACTCCTTCTAAACATTCATAAATGAAGTTTGTTTCGTCAAGGAATATCAAACAGTTGCAGAACTTTAGAATAAAGTGTAAATTACTTATCACTGTTTAAAAATACCTTTCACTGCTACATTTTCGCAATTCCTCCATCAGGAAATCAATTTCAATGTTTTCACTCACGTCTGCCTTTATATCTTGTAAAACATCACTAATGGTCCTAAAAAATTAGGTAATTTGTATTTACAATAGCATCGACACTTAAAGTAAAACAAAAACATAGAATCGGGAAAATATAAAACAAACAGTAAAATTACATTCATTCAATTTAATTTGTTACATCGATTAAAAAACTAATAGTATAAAAATAAACTCAAACGTAGCAATAAAATATATATAATTCTTCAACTATTCAACAAGCGATTAAATATACTCAACTTAAAGCTATGCCGCCTGTTATACTGACCCTTCCATCTTAACGACCAACACATTAAGTCTTGTTTGTTATTCTATAGACAGAGTGTCATTTAACCGCCTATTGGAACATCCACACTGAACCATTTATTCCAAATATAGCATAGAAATTCAGACTCATTTTTTCATTTACTTGACAATTACATCATAAGTGTCAATAATTTACACCACATTATACAATGTTACACCAAATTAAATGGAAACACCTAACATTCCCCTTGATTGAAAGAGTTAACAAGATACCTAGATTGTAATCAAATTTGATCGTGGTTGAAAGATGGATTATTTTACATTAATAATAGAAAGTGTATATTAAACCATCATGCAGATATCAGAGAGATGTATGTTATGCAAAAGGATGGATTTACTTTATTCGTCAATTTCTTTTCAAAGGTTGCAATAAATTTATCAATCCTACTTTTCTTGTAGGAATTTTTTTAAACTTTACTTTTTAATTAATTCTTCTGAATTTATTAATTTGCGAAATATTAGTAATCATGGGCTCTTTAATTTTATTATTTAAAGTATGTTTTTGACTCTATCTGGATATATGAAGAGCTTAGTGGAAAAACTGGCGAATTGATAATTTAGCGAATGTGAGTAAATGAGCGTTAAAGTTTACACGTTCCACCTTTTTTTTTTTTTTGTTGCTCTTTCTTTGTCCTTAATATGTTTGTGAAGGCGTAACTCACAAAATGCTTAGGAGTCTATTCATTTGATTTGAACTTTTTTTAAAGGGAGATTTCAATGATTTCGTGCATAGCATTTGCTTGTTCTAACGAAGAATTGTTAATGTTTTTCCTTGAATATAATTTTGTTTGAAAAGATAAAATAAATATACATACATTTAGGCTTAAATTTCAACAACCTTAATTTGGAATGCAGAGTTTTACCAGCATGTATCGCTTTATGGCCAAAATTAAGTAATATTTGATTTTAAAAAACTATTCTTTTATATAGTGCTGATTGTGGTCTAAATATTATGACATTTGGTTAAATCTAAAGGTATTTCTGAAATTAAATAAAAGAGAATAAGTTTTAATACAAAAAATATCTAGGTACAGTTGTTGAAACACAAATTATTTTAAATTTTTCATTAAAAATTTACAGTTTCAACTAAAGCATATTAAATAAACACATTTATAGATGCATTATATAATAATTTATATACACATTTTAATTTATAAAAACGTTTCTCAAACAATTGTGGTTTTTTTTTCCATTGTAGTTAACTACGTGATCATGATTAGTTATGAGATTCTCATTTTTCTTCATAATTTAGACTACCACTTCACAAATTTTCGCCTTTGAACACTAATCCCCTCAGAGAATATGCTTTTCTTCTTTTTTTTTAAATTTTCAACTTTTCAGCTTTGAATGTAGAAGACAAGAGAACACCAGTTTAAAGAACAAGGCCACATTCACCGTCGAGAAATTTTTTTTTAGGCGAAACTAATCAGTATTTGCGCAAAATGGAGATAAAAACCACGAAAACCTCCCGCATTTAGCCTAATGCCAATGGAGCTTTGATATGTTTCTACTAAAGTATAATTTGTATCAGCAAGGGAATCTCT
Source organism: Parasteatoda tepidariorum (assembly GCF_982258835.1). Taxonomy (NCBI): domain Eukaryota; kingdom Metazoa; phylum Arthropoda; class Arachnida; order Araneae; family Theridiidae; genus Parasteatoda; species Parasteatoda tepidariorum. The sequence continues at coordinate 101,755,755 of NC_141763.1, forward strand.
GCTAGCAGGGAGAAAAAAGATAGTTTAGCCATCCATCTATGTGATTCATTTAAATGCGGACTTAATCTGTTTCCATTGAGCCATGCCAATTTTGGTAATAAAAAAAGTTGTCATTAGTTTTGAAAAATATATTAATATGTTTATCATTTCAGATTTAATACTTACTATGTTAAGAGCGTGCATACAACTTAAAGATTGTAGATGAGCCCTTTCGTATTTTCAATTTAAAAATAATAATTCAAAGAAAACTTTTTGGTAATAGGATACTGATATTGATTAACTGGTGCTGCTTTAATTTGTAATATATATACTAATATACGCATCACGATACCTTCTATTAGTACTGGGGAAATAGGTTTTTCACAGCTTAAAACATGGGATGAGTACCGGAGAAAATTGTTGATTATGATGGCAATTTTCGACTATCAGGAGTTGGTCTTGAGCAATAGAATTATTACTTTCCCTTTGAAAGTACAAACTTCTAAAAACATCAGGAAGAGTAAAAAATAACCAGAGTTCCCACTCTTTTAACAAAGCAAAAACTAAGCACATTTAAGGACTTTTTTTTTTGTTGAAAAAATTAAGGACTTTTTTGAAAAATTAAGGATTTCTAATATAGTATGATTGTTTATCATCGAATATACATATACCACCAGTGACAGTACCAATTATTTACCGTGCTTAAAAAACAAACAAATAAATAAAAAACAGAAGAAAAAACAATTTTATTATAATGTAAGCACTGATATAATTGCATTAATTAACAGGGCTAGCGAAAGAAGTACCAAGCAACTTTTGAAAAACCGGTTTGGTTTCTTTAAAAAACATTTTTAGATTGTCAAAAGCACAAAAAGCACCAGGCACAAAATAACATTATTTTCAACATAACTTTGCTAAGCAAAAAAATTACATTTATTACCAGGGAAGTGTGTCAAAAACACAAACCAGAAGAAAGAAGGAAAAAAATGTATGTCGAAGCTGCTCAAGAGTTAGTTTTTCTGGTCTTTTTCCAATTATTGATTCGTAAAAAAATAAAAATTCCTCCTTAATGTATGGAATCTGACATTTCAAGCTTTTTATTTTCACATATATTTTTTTCGCCCTGCGCCTTAGCGTTTGATGCCAACCAAGTAATGTTCTAGGGTTGTTTATAGACTAGTTGTCAACAAGAAACTTGGCCATTTTTTCCATCCAAAAAATCCTCTAATAATGTCACTCAGCCTGTGCTTCCATTGAGTATCGTTGGAATTAATAGATTAAGCAATATAAATGAATATCATTTATTTAAATAAAACTAAAATAAGAGCTTCCCAGAATCAGTTTTTTTAAATGCATTTTACATCTTTAACATGCAATTGTAAATAGAACTTTTATGTATACATAAATACGTAAAAGTACTACTTAGAATTATACAGTTTAGTCCCTTTTGTATAACCTCCATTACAATGGCCCATATATATAAAGTCCTGATTGTTATTTCCTAGATACAATGCTTTTTTAATGTCCATTAGTATATCCGCACTTAACCATTTGTAAAATTAGTCCTTTCATTTAGAAAAAAACTTCAAAGCAAATATTTAAATCTCCGTTTTCTTTAATGTAACAATGTAATAAACAATAATGTAATAAACAATAAATGTTAATACACATTGAATCCCCTCTGAATGAACGAAGATTGGCAGAGGTCCTCTACATTCTTATCCAAAGACCTAGGTGGTAATAATTTACGGTCATTTATAATCATTGTAACTTTTTTTTTCAACGGTTACAATTAATTTGTCAATTATACTGTTTGCATTCACTTTTCTTGTGAAATGTCCACCTCATGCATGGTTCATATTAGAGTCAAAACATGTTGTCTTCACAGTTATCTTAACACATATTATTTATCAAAAATAGTAGCCTAGATCTAATATATATTCAACGCACTTTCATCAATAAAATATTACCTTAAAGGATATACAATATAGAAAAAATTTGCATTATTACCAATTTTCTGTCAGTCACCAAATAATGATTAAAGTATTGCTTCTTTAAAATTAATCAAATACTTTTTAGCTATGAGTTAATGTTTACAGTATGCTTGTGCACTCACAATATAGCAACCTATAAAATTATTATCTTCATTTTTGCTTGGATCACTAAGATTGTTATATTGAGCGTCGACTGTATGTGCAAATATATGAATAAAAATTTTGTTATTATCCTTTATTTTGTTAGTTTTCTCATTTCTATTAATAAGCAGTAGCATTGCTTTGAGCAAATTTATTATACTTCAATTATGAATAAATATTTAAAGAGAATTTTTGTGCACTCATAATTTAAGAACCTCATGCTAAAATGTCAATTTTTTCTTTGGACCATCGTAGTTGTATCAAACACTTTGCCCCATTTTTTGAAAGGGTAAGACTAGGTATAAAACAATTATCTACACTTAATATTACTAAAAAGAATGATTAAAATAATCAAATAAAATATGAAATTTATCAGCAAATATACTTTAAAAAATGATTATGCAAAAATGTATTGAGTCAATTATGTAATTATTTAAGTACTTTTCGCTTAAAAAATGATTTTAAAATCTTGACTGTAATATTGTAATTTTTACCAGGGGATAACTTCTTCATTATTGGCAGAAACAGCAGATTTCTTTACTTTCATCCACAACTTCATACATTCATGTATTTTATCACTGTGGTTTATCATACACAGCCCAATAGTCTGGAGTGCTTTGTCATACTTGAACAAACAGTTATATAAATAAATCAAGCTGTTTCTCATCTTCCATAAAGTAAGCTGAATTGATAAAAAATATACATACTCATATTAGTGCACATAAAAAATTCATCACAAAATTCAATACATACAATATTATGTACATAAACTACGAAAAAAAATTAAGAAAAAAAGGCCCTCATGCAATTTGATTGAACTCAGCTCGATTAATTCGTAAAAATGTCTTTTACCCAATTCAACATTTGAACATATTTCTCACATGACTGACACGGTAATTTAACATTGGCTAACTTCATTTGAAGTATTCTGGACCAATTGCAAAGCAGTTTAAGGAAGAGAGATTAGGGGATCAGGAAGATAAAAACTTGGTTATGATTGTAAACAAGCATTTTGTGACAATATTATGTAAACAATATGCTGTTTGAACATTGTTATACTAGTTTCTGATTAAGAGATGTAAATGTTTTGATTTTCTTATTAGGATTTATAAAGTAATTTTGGGATTGAAATTCAAAACTATGATTGGATCTTTACAAACAGTCACTTTTAATTCATATTTGATGCTTCTTACTTCGAAAAATAAATTGGCATTACATGATTAATTATCTTTTATAAAGAAATCACAATTATATTATCTCATTACAATTCTTAAACAAATGCTCTTGATACAGACTTAAGTTTTCTGATCTGGTTAGATATAATATTTTTAAATTGTAAAACAATTGCAAATTATTTTATAGGACATATGTTTAAAAAAATACTTTTATCATATAATAAAAATTTAAAATATATAATCGTAAAAGCTCACAACTTTTAACAAGGGGGATCTTAAAAATGAAAGCTCATCAATATTGTATTCAAAATCGCTTAAAATAATTATTTTAAATCAAAATAACAACTAAAATTCTATCTTAAACAACATATTTAAAAATAATGTAGTTAATACTTAGAAATAGTTAAAGAGCACTAAAAAAATAGTAGTTTGCAGCGATTCCTGGCAACTTTTTTTAAAGTTAATTTAGGTTAACGTTAGTTAGTAAGAAACACTGCTTTAACGAAACTAATTCCTTGAATTTGATGGGTACAAATCATCGCGGGTCCGTCAAAGGATGCAATGGAAATCAATCTGTGGCTGCAACTGAGCGTCAACAGGAAATATGTAATTAGAATTACGTATATAACTAATATTTAAAGTAGCCATCACGAAAAATAGATAATTAATCACTTCCGCATGCGAATGTACGCTCGTAAAACATTGATGTTATTTTAAAGGAAGGAAACATATTTACGATGCATTTTAACTTCTTAGAGAAAATAAAAGAACTTCAAACAATTAAAAAATTTTGAAGTATATTTGACAAATTTGCATTTCTTAAATTAAATAATCGCTGTCAAAAAAAGGTATAAAAAGTTGAATAAATTTTTTAAAAAATTAATGTTTTGGAATAACAAACTGGCTCATGTAAACATAAATCTTTCTTAATTATTCCATTATATTTAACGTAAGTTCGTCTCTTTAAAGTAGTAAGTAAGAAGAAAAAGTATAAAAAAATAATAAAAATTTATAATACTCTGTATATATGCAGTGAAAAAATACAAATGATAACATCTAATATATAATTTTATACTGCTTCTAAAATTTCTTTCATTAATTTAAATTAAAGTATCTTTTTCATCAATGCTTTTTGATTGCTTAACATGATACACTTTAGATTTTATGAAGAATCAGTTCTATAATTTCATCATAATGATACTGACTGAACATTCAGAAGACACAACAACAAAAAATTAAAATAGTCATTCTCTACATCATTTCTTTTGGTAAAAGTCTTACACATTATTCAAGCAATAATTTTTTCAGTATAAAGATACTACATTTTAATCTTATATACATTCCACATCATTCGCGTGCAAGAATATATATGGAATATCTTTGGAAAAAAAAAACATTTTTCTCATAAAACCACTTATTTGTTCAAGATTTTACACTTTTTTATTTTTTAACTTCATATTACATACATACGAATCAAATTTTGCTTTAAAAAAAATTAAATGAATTTTCCACAAAAAGAAGTCAACTGAACTTGTCATTTTGAAGTATATTCAAACATTTAAAATTACATTTTTCTCTCTTCCGACATCTTAAAAGCACTACTGTTTTTAAATAGTTCTTATTTAATATTTTTATGTAGTATATAAAAAAAAAAGTATTATTGCCAGTATTCTAAAATTATTCTTCGTGAATAAACCATTTTTAAATCAGACAATCATTTCCCTATAAATGAAAAATTCAAATTGGATAATGAATTCAATACAACGGGAATAAATATAATCAACAAACCATTATATTTTCATTTTCATCCATTAAATCAGATACCGAAAATTTTGTCATCAAATCAGTGGCCACTTCCAGGAAAAAACAACTTTCATTATAGTCTTCTGAGTAATAGAAATCATACCCCAAGCTACTAACAGCAAAGGCTTTAAGAGAAAATATAATATGGTAATAGTATAAGCTTAAAATGTTATTACATAAAATAAAAAACAATGAACAGATTTGTTAGGCATCTGCACCTGATATTTGGCAATCTTTTTCTCTTACCAACTACTTATAGCACAATCTTAATCAGAATTAACACTCAAATTGGAAAAAAAACTCCCTGCATTTTCCCTGTACATATTATACACAATATATTAAGAGGAAACAACAATTACTGTGCTCTTTTGTGAGCTATATTAGGCTAACTATATTTATTAGCTTTAAATGCTGGAAAAACAGATGAACACACTTAAATAATGCTATAGTAAATGAAATAGTTTAGTATAGCTGAAATATCATGGTTAAATATCCCATAGATTACACTTTGAGTGGTCACCATTTTTTAAAAGATAAAAATAAGAAACCAAATTCCCTGTTAATGGTGCTGTTTTTGCTGCATAATGAAAATGGAATAGAAAATTACAACCCTAATAAATTCAAAGTTCATTTGTCTTACGGTACACTAAACATACATTTCATAAATAATTACAGATCTATATCAAGCACTAAGACAACTGCCTTATTATGCGCCTGCCCCCCATGTCAAAAACAGAGTCAAATATTGCAATCCTACAAAATTTGAAATTCACTTGTATTACCATCAATTTTAAGCAACAGTGTAGGATATGTCAGACGAAGGCACTCAACTTTTTTTTTAAAAAAAGCATCAGCACTTCACCTTTAAAAGACATCAATTTTAACATTATATAAATTAAAAAACACTGTAGATCAATAATGAATCATTATCCCTAAGCAACAAATTAGAAAAGAATCTGCACCCATTTTACGTAACAAACACACTTTTTAAACATTAGATAAATTAAAATATACTGCAGACCAGTAACAAATTATTACCCCTAGGCAGCCAACAGAAATCTTCAAGTTAAACACATTATTCATTAGAGCAAAAAAAATTGCATAGCATTTTATGGGAAAATGGAAAACTGAAATATTTTATCGCAGGGCACAAGCAGCGGAAGCACCTAGAACGATCGATGGGTGCCATGGTGTCCGCGGGCATAGGGTTGGGAACTCTGCATTATTCATTAGAGGAATCCACAAATAATTAAAATCTTTCATTTGACGACCTCAGGATTGATTATACCAATCCACAAATAGTCATTATCAAAAACACACAAAACATTACAAAAACTACTACCCATATAAAAACTTCAGTTTCTGGATCAAACTCTACATAAAACTATAAAAAATTTACTCAAGATCGCCATCTCCAAAAAACTTTTTAAAAAACATTCAATAAAATCCCTCAATAACTTAAAAAAACTTTTTTAAACTTATTCAAACTCGCACAAATGTAGGTTAAAATCACTTTGTAAAAACAATCTGTCCGTAGAGAACTAACATCACAAAACTTAATTCTGAAACCAAGATTTAGTTCATTAAATTCCAAAATTTAATAAAAAAAATATAATGTAAGAAAACAAAACACCAATAAAACATTTGTTGAATCCATCATCTTCTCCTCCCATTTATGCAATGTATCAAATCTCAACTGTTAAAACTATCTAATTTCTTCTATCTGCTTAATTACAAAACCCTCAAATATTGCCTAAATGTCAAATCTTCAGCTTTAATACAATCATTTTCTATGTCATTCAATACATGCGATAATTGTCAGCTTGATGATGACTATGTTCTATATATATATAACTAAAACCAAATTACTATTATCTATCACCAGACTTAGTGATAGAAAAAAATTGAGAAAAACAGGGGCAGATATATCCCATATCTATACAAAAAGCAATGAATCACAAGAACCAAGTGTTAAACATCGTAGCTATGTACTCTAGCCAAGTAAACTCTACTAATAGTTTGAAATCTCCATATTTTAAGAATAATTTTACTTTCAATTAACAATTATTTTTCTCTTCATTTTTGTGTCTTTTGGCATACGTTTTAAAAAAGCTTAAAAAAAAAAAATAATAGCTTGATATTTCCATAACCTTCATGCAATAAAGTTAGTTTTACAACAAATCAACAATTTATCAATATTTCTAGTAATTTAAGCGTGTTTCTTATGCTCACATTTAAAAAAAAATTGCATTTAACAAGCTTAACTATACATATATTTTAAATTCTAAAAATAAACAAACAGAAGTAAAGATAGTTACCAAATCTAGAATGACCTTTCCTTGATGGATAGCTAGAAAACTTTAATTCTAATTTGGAGACAGCATATTTGACAAACCTTTGCGCAATTAAAATAAGCTCAGACTTTTTTGCTGCACCTAGAAATAATTTCCACAAAATTAAACATTTGTATTCCAGCATCAACAAACTGAATTACAAAACAGCTGAGCAATTAAAATTTGCTACTTTCTTAATTTATAAATATTTCATAACATTAAAAATTTTTATTTGAAAATGAATAAGAATCATCTGATCTACAAAACATTGAGCAATTAAAATACACTATATCTAGATATAGGACAGTAAGAAAAAAGTTATGTAACATAAATAGCCTTTTTAGTATGAGCCTCCATTACAGCGACCTTCGAGTAACATAAACACTTTTCTTATTTTAACCCTTGCAGCAAAATAACTTGGGAACTCATTGGGCCAATATTCACCTATATGGCTCCACAAGGTTTTAAAGGGCCATTATTTTGCCAGCATCACCCGATATTATATAGCCACTATTCAGCCAATGTTTACCCTATCCAATCATCTGATATTTTATTGCCCTTATTCAGCCAATATCGGCCATTAACAGAATTGTTAAGTATTGCCGTTATGCAGCCAATATAAACCCTACAATTGTTCAGATATTTTATAGCCGTTACCAACCAATATAAACCATAGATAAAAATTGTACAATTCACTCGATAATTTAAAGTGGTTATATAGTCAATGTGGGCCCTCTATACAATGGTTCAATTCATCCAATATTTTTTAGCCATTATTCAGCCAAAATAGATCCTATTTAAAATTGTATTTATATAAAATTATTTAAAACTAGGTCTTAAGACCTAAGTGGTTGTAATTTTTAGTCATTAATAATCTGATACTGTCTTTTCAAGACACACAATAAATTTATAAATCATACTTTTCTTCTTTGCACAGTTGGCAAGGTTTAGGATAGAATGGATTAATCCAAGGTTTAAACCGTCCTGTCTAAAACCTCTTTGTCCAAAACACTTATGTTCAAATTATGTCACAATTTAAAAAAAATAATGAGAAAAATATAAAAGATTAATTTTTAAACAAGAAACAAAATGAAGACAAGTTTATGTTTTATTAAAAAAGTTTATTATTATTTTTAATATTGCATTATTTATCCTTATGCAAAAACATAATTTATCAGTATTAAAAGCATATTTAAAGGATTAGGTATTTACTTTTGTTATTGGGGAAATGAAGCATCTTTAAAAGTTATAAAATTTTTCTTATTATATTACAGATTATTTTCCTTTAATAATTTAAAGTAAAAATATCAAATATTTACATGTAATTATTATGTGTACAATGGTTACACATAGGAGAGAGGGGGGTACATTTCAACATGGGGCACCTTTCAACAACTAGAATTTCTGCCTTCTAATATTGCTTAATGATTCGCCAATATGCCAGACAATAAGCTTTAACTATGCATAACTGTTGACATTTAGTTTTAAGCACTTTCTTTTTACCACTGTTGTGTTACTCTGTGGAACATGTTTTAACATTCCAAAAGTAAAAAGACAATTTTGATTTTAAAACTGTTTATCTACCAGTAATCTTTTAATAAAGTAGGTGATATTTATTCATCTGCTAGTTCATTTAATTCTGCTTCCAACTGTATTATTTATTATTAAAAAGTCTTTTTCAAAAGTGGTTGATAATACTTTAACCAAAATGTCTGTACCAGGGGCAGATTTCAACAGAGCTTAGGGGGCACATTTCAACAGTGTTAAAAGGTGTCCCAGGCTTATTATTTTTTTGTTAAGTAATCTTGCAGAAGTCATTAGTCAGCAAAAAGCCCATTAATTGCGGTTGTTATATTTAAAATACTCAACTTTTTCTGTAAGGCATTATTCTAAATATTTTGAAAAACATGTGAATGTGTTCAAGGAAGCATGTTTGTAAAAAAAAGCTTAAAATCAAGATTCAGTTTGTTGCATTGTTGTTGAAAATAGAATTTATTTACAAAGAATTCATTAAAAGCATCAATAAAATAATTATTTTAAAATTTTATAAAAATATTCAAGAAAATTTAATTTAGAATGAAAATAATTCAATTTTAAGAAAACTGAAAAGTTTAGAGTGTAACATTATATTTAATAAAATTCTCAATTCTGATATTTTACCTTCTTACAATTTATAAAAATGTTGCGAACATATAAAAAAAAAAAGCAATCTAAACCAGAAGTTAGTGAAGAAAGCATTGAAAAAGCAATGGAAGCTCTCAGAAATGGTGCATGTTTAAGAGCAGCAGCAGACTTATTTGGAATAGACTTTTCAGCTTTATTTTATTAATTAAAAAAAAAGAAAGTCAAATAATTGTTTGGTTGGTGAAACCAAACAATGTACAACTACTAACACAAAATGCTACAGTTCTAAATACACAAGCCAACAAGTTTTTGATGTCCAGCAAGAAACCCTGCTTTGTGAATACATAATTACATGTTCAATTCTCAATTATAGTCTAACTTACAGACAAGTTCAAAAACTTTCCTATGATAACGCAAAGTGTTTCAACTCCAAAATTCCTAGTAGCTGGGACAAAAATAAAACATCTGGAACTGACTGGGTTAAAGGTTTTATGAAATGTCACCCACAGCTTACTTTAAGAAAACCGGAAAACACCAGCTTTGCAAGAGCTATAGCTTTTAATAAAGAAAATGTTCAAGAATCTTTCAACAATTATGAGAGAGCTCTTAATTCTGGTCATTTTGCAGTGGATCAAATATATAACTTGGATAAAACTGGAGTTTTAACATTTGTTCCAGCTCCAAATGTTGTTGCCAAGCTAGGAGCTGGTCTGGTGAGACAGTTTCTGGAGAGCGAGGAAGCATGATAATCATTGTTTTATTTTCCAGAATTAGTAGTATAGAGGATATTAGTAGTATAGAAAGAAATGACATTAAAATGAAACTGCTTCAACCAAGTTTAAGCTACGTAACAGCTCGAGCTGTATTTTTCATGACATTCTCCGTAAACTTTGATTTTAATAAAGACTAAATAATGTAGAAAAAATCTAAATCAATCCAATATGTTCATTCATTATTATTATTTTATGAGTAAAGTTAATTTTCCAAAATGTATGATCTTGTTACGTTCTCTTCAGTTGTTGAAATGTGCCCCACCACCCGTTGAAAACTGCCCCCCAGGAGGGGTAGATTTCAACAAAATACATGGTTCACTAAATATGTAAAATTAGGTATTTTGTCTTTGGTTTAGACCTTTGGAAAAAATTGAAAGGTTACCTAAAATATCAAATTAGTAAATAAAAATTAGAACTTAGATTTTGAAAGTAACAAAACTTCGAAAATAATTCTTAAGCAAAAACTGTTGAAAGGTGCCCCCCTCTCCCCTATAAAATTTTTACCTTTTAAAAATGTTCAAGATTTTTGACAGTTTAAGACAGTAAAATCCATGTGTCTTGTCCAAAACCAGTTTAGGACGTCCAAAACCCCAATCCTGCTTGAAAATTGTATTCAGTCTTTTTCTGTGGTTTATTTTGTAGTTAAAACTTGTGGTTTTTGCTGTTATCTTGAAGTATGTTATTAATCAAATATGGAAGCCCAAACAAGCATATTTTTAATACATTTTTCAACCATTTTATTTTAGAGGTTTTTTTGGGTATACATATTCATGTAAAAAAAATTTTTCAATACTAATTTTTCTGCTAGCTACCAAATTTTTTTGTGTACTTATGATATAATGAGCTCTCATAAAATGTTACCTTTCTGCATGGACTACAAGGGTTGTTATACCTAGTGTACACTGTATGAATTAATAAAAAAATTTTGTGAGCTGCAAATGTACTAACCATTTTAAATTTAAATACTGTTTCATGGGGGGGGGGGATTTACAATTTAATGCTAATCATAATTAATTTTACATTGTTAAACTTTCAACAGGATATTCAGCTTGTTACCAATAGAAAAAAAAAAAGAAATATAGCACTTGCAAAATGTTAAATTATCTAGGAGTAATGAAATATTACTAACAAAGTTAATAGAATTATCATATAAAATAAAACTAGTAAGGCAAATAGGAAATGCTTCGGTAGCAAAATTGACAATACAAATTTTAGTTTTATTGTAACTTTAAAAAAGCTAAAATGACAGCTAAGAAAGCTAAGCTTTTTTAGCTATCATTTTCGTGGGTATGGTCATTCTATAAATAAACTGCCCTACTCTTTTTAAGCACCCCTTTTACATTCGTTGCCTTACTACTAGAATAAAACTTAGGCAATAAATTTTTAACATTCTGTGACATTTATAGAATCTTCAAAAGACTTTACATTTTTGGTTTTCAATTAATTTCAGAAAGAAAGAAAAATACAGTTTGAATACCAAATTGGCTCATTTGTTCATTAATTGTTTCATCGAATCAACACTATAAAAGTTTTAACAATGCAAAGCATGTTCAACTTATAATTATTACTTTTCCAGAATAAAAAATAGAAAATTTTTTCAAATTCTCAAATGTTTGTAAAATTTTCTAAGTCCACAATATTTCCCGATATTTCCAGTGCATAATTTATTTTTTAAAAAAAATACATAACATATACGAAATCGGCTAATTTGTATAATCTAATCAACACTATAAAAGTTTCGATTAAGCAATGTATATTCTCCTAATAATTATTACATTTCCAGAATAAAACTTAGACAATCAATGTTTACAAATTCTCTGATATTTATAGAAATTTCAAAATCCCTGATATTTTCAAATATTGATGGACACTCTGTGGGATTAACAAGCACATCCATTATGTGGCAAAAATGAAACAGTCCGGAATACCTGGATGAAGAACTTATGCTCTGGATGTAGAATTTATTTTAAAATATATCAGAAAAAAACTAAATTAAGAACAACAGCAAAGTGTAGAAAACCATTTACCTTCCTCTTTCTTTATTAGCAGTCTTAGCAACTTCACTAAATTACTAGATATGGCTGTATCTGCAGTTAAAGAAAACATATACAATTCCTTATAATGTGGCAAAGACGGCATGTTGAGATAACAGCGACACATAGCTGTACAAAACTCAATATGGGCTTTAGGCATACGATTTAAGTTTTCTTCATTGGATTCCAATTCAAAATTGCTATTAAAAATAACTTGAAAGGTAGAAAGAGTGCTAGAAAATAAATCAACTTCAAACATGTTTTCACATTTAAGTTCAGCAACGAGTTTTTCAAACTGAGAGAGTTTCGTCTTCAGCAGCACAGAGTTTTCCCGTAAAACGAGAACTCGCAGTATGTGCCTTAAAACCTCACAACAAATTTGAACAGCTCTTTGCTTGGAGTTTTTGGGAAATTTTGTTTCTAAAATACCAGAAATCCAATTCAGGAAAAAGTGACAAGTAGCGACATCAAGTTGAAAGAACTTCACTATAACTTCTACGACTGACGAGAGAAGTTTCAGAAGATTTAAGCAATCATTGAAGTCTGACTTTTTGAGATTTATTTGCTTACTTATAATACTTAAAAAATCTATCAACTCGGAAGAAGTATCTGGCTTGCAGTTTTGAAAATATCTTTTCAGAGTTGGTGGAAGTGTTTCAAGAACTTTTGTAACATTATGTAAGACTTGCAGCTCAAAACATTTGCACCGTAATTTGAATGCAGTGGCACAATTCAGGTTTTTCTCAGCTTCTAAAGATTCGTTCCAAAGACTTGCCACTAAATTACTTATTATTATTGTTAAGTCCTCCAATGAATCTGGAAATTTGTGAAACAACTTCTGCACACACTCAATGCAAGCCAAAGCACCATCATAGATAGCCTGAAATATAAAGAAAGTATGAATGCACAACACTATGAAATCGAAACAAATTTGACATATGATACAAAAATAACACGAACACATAAAAAATGGAAATATATTCTACATAACATAGAAACATATGAAAAACAGAAGCTTGTTTAATCACGGCACAGAAATGATATACATTATTAAATACATAGAAATGTAAATAAAATTTTTCAATATAATTTATTAAGATAATTGTAATACATAGCTGCCAACATGGATCAGAAAAAATCCAATAGAAATAATATAAATTTGATAATAACTATTGCATAATATAACAAATATTGTACACACATGGAATTTTAGGGATTTTTAGGTCACTAAAATACAATAACATTATTACACTAATAAACTATAAATGGTTAGCAATAATTTCCATTTATGATTACTCATAATTTTAAATAGTAATAGACATTTTATCCATTAATAAGATTAATTCATCAAAGATTTACTAAAATTATTAAAGATTTATAAAAAAGATTATTTATTAAAGATTAATTAAAAAAGGAAGTTGTGAATAAAAATAAGTTAAAAATTTTAGAACAAAAAAAAATTAAACTGATTAGGATTCATTATGTATTAATAATACTTATTTAAACATTCAAACAAGCAATAAAATGAACAAAAATGTTTTGAATAAGGATTTTTTTTAGGAAATTTACTCAATTTTATGGAATTTTCAAAAATGCGCAAGTAGACCAAGAGAAACCGGCAAAACCCAGTAGAGTTGACAACTATGGTAATAACTCATTTTTATTATTATTTAAAAAATTATTACTAATTCTTTAATAACACGAGTCAATTGTTTAAAAAATTTTTAGAAATTATTAATAACAGTTTTTATAACACATTAAAAATATTAAGGTATGAAAAAGATTATCATTCATAAAATAATGAATCACCCACTATACAATAAGAGAATACTCTATTTAATAATGAAATGCTACAAATAGAATAAACAATATTAGGCATGGGGGGGGGGAACTTGAAGTAATTTCGGGTTCACAAAAACTATGCAATTAGATAACAACACACTTGATTAAGTAATAAATTATGAAATAAGGTTCTTTTGATGGAAATTCTTAATTTGCTTTATGATTGCTACTTTAGACTATTTTTATTCAGTGTTTCAAATAATAGGAGACAATTTATTATTCATGAATATGCTTATTACATATTTTAATAATCACTTTTAGTTAAACAATAACAGATATAAATAAGCAAATGACACCCTATAGCTTGTATAGACTCGTGGTGGTAGTGGTGCTACTATGGACCATCTGATGAACCTTCTCTGAAAATGTGTGTAAGTTACTAATATATCACTTTTTAGGATATTTATTTTAAAAAATTTCTCAACATTTAACGTTTTTAATTCTAAAATTGAAGTCCACTTTATACAATGAAAAATTCAGGAAATACTAATGCTTTAATATATATTTTACATTTTTTTAAATTCAAAATGTGACAGATATTTCTATTTTCAAGGCATTTATAAAATGTGTCTTTCCAAAATTTTTTTAATGGATCATTCAATGATATTTATTATTTATTTGAACAAATTTTTATAATAGAAAATTTTATTTTAATACTCTTAAGAAATAAATAGAAAAAATAAACTTGCAATAAATATAACCGTGGCAGAATCGTGGCGACATTGTGGCAGAACGTTACCGATTTCTTGTAGAAAGATTTTTCAATAGGGAAGTAAAAAATTCAGCTTTTCTTTTCTGTAGAAATTTTCGTTTACTGATTTACACATAGCTCTTAAAATGTGATATTGTTAATATGATATTATGTATTACAACGACTAAATCTCGAAATGAAAACACGCATTTAGTAAACCCTTTTGAAGAGTCCAATTTGCATGATTTCGCCATCGATCTTCTTTTTTTTTCGGTAGTTACCGCTACAGATTTCACGATTTTTTAATGTTATGATGAATTACTGTACTTGCGAAAAAAGAAATAATTAGCATGTTATTTTCCTACAAAATGTGAGAATATAGCTCATAATATTAGAATTAAAAAAAAAAATTACATATCAATTTTAAATTTTTTTTTATTTGATCTGATTTTTTACTTATTTTTGAAGTTAACGCTTCTGTTACTTTAAATTAGAAACATGTATATTCGTTATTTTTAAGTAACTTGCAGAAAGATATTAGTATTAGAGAGGTATGCTACAGAAAGCCAGAAAAAATTCTGCCACAGGAACAAATATTTGGCCAAATAATTCCACTTTTCAGTACTTCTAATAATACTTCTGTAAAAAAATTAAGGAATATTAAAATGTGTTTTTAATATATTAGCTTATATTTATCATAATTAAAATTTTAAGTAAAATTTAACATTTTACACATGATTATTTTTTTTAACCCCAAATTACATTTAGAAATCTATTATTTTATTTTTTTACTTAAAAAAAAAGGTTTTTAATAACTATTTTTTACTCAGACAAAAAGTATAAAATTTCTGAAGTTAGTTAGAAATGTTACATATCTAAATTATATTAAAACAGAAAATTGCCATAGAAAAAAAATCCTACTCTGCTTAAAAAAAAAAAAAAATACAGTATTTGGTTATGTATAAAAAATTTCTTGCATTAACTTTTAGAATAACACTTAAAAAACAGTTATGAAAAATGTATACGCAATGTGCATGCAGTAATACTTAATTTATTATTATTATTTGTTTTTCAAATAAAATACATAGTGATACAATATCTTTTAAATAAAATACATAAAATACTAAGTGATATTAAGTTATTTAAATAATGAAAGAAATGATAATACAGAACTATTTTATTAGATTCAAAAATATTTTCATAACATTTAAATTTATGTACTTGATAAAGGAATAACCTCATTAGCTTCAAAAATTGTTAAGATATACTTTTTCCATCTAAATAATTTTTAAAGTTAATGAAGTTATCTCATGAATATCTCGTAGCTGCAATTCTTAGGGATTTTACACTTTAAATACAATCATGGTTTCCTTAAGTAACATTTTTTCTTTCAATAAGAGTAGAAGTGATCAGCATAAGTAAAAAGAAACTAATTCATTTTTTAAAGCCATGCATGAGTATTCTTTGTTTGGATTTCATTGTTTGTTTCCTTAATCCTTTGGCACTGTATGAAATCTGAAACATATCTTAAATTTAACAAAATATACATGAATACTATAATAAAATGTAACCTACCTTTCCCCATTTGAAATATTTAAAAATCTGTGTTTTATTCCCCCCCACACACATTTATGCATCTTAATGATGAAAATTTGGATGTGTAGTAAAAACTATGTTGTTTTTTTACAATTTGTGAATTTTTCTACATCCATTTTTCGAGGAGAGTTCTATTAAATTCCATAGAGGCACCTTTTAATTTAATTTAAATTTTAGTAAGCATAAAACCAAATAATATATTAAACTGAAACATTAACCTTTTAGTCATTTCATTTTGAATTATTTCATTCTTAGTTTGCCTCATTCTATGATAATGATTCCAATTATTGTTTTAAGACTTAGTCTAGAAAATTGCGGCCACAAGGTTGTGCAAGAGACAGATTGTATTAGTGTCATTCATTTCTAAGACAAACATTACACAATGAAATATCAACCGATATAAACATTAATTTCATAGCAGCACCCAAAAGTCAATTGTTTGTATCTTCAGGCCTCTTACAAAAAAAGATTGTGCATTTTTAATGTTCATAATCGATCAAAATATTTAACCATATTAAATTATTTCATTGAGAGAAAACTCACATAAAATAAAAGGTGGACACTTACCAATTTCAGAAGAATTTTTGTAATGTGATACAAAGAATTGAAAAATTTATTGTTAGATATCTCTTCAAATGAGAATCTTTTTTCAGAAAGATTTATGCATAAAGAAATTATGCTTATAAGATCGGAAGTTGAACTCTGCAGTTTATCATCATCTTTTGAATTTTCTTTGGATGAAATAAAGAAGTAAAGAGATCTGAGAATGTCCCCAACATCAGAACACACGACATCATCATTCGTCACAAAAATCTGAAATGGAAATATAATTTGATTCAGTTTTGGTGTTATGAAAGAGGGGAAGGGGTAACTTATTTTAAACATTCTTAAAATATATATATATATATTGCATATTCCGGTGGATAAGTAGACTCAATATTTTTGAGTAGCAGATAGTTCATTTCTGATATGTCGGGTGTATTAGTCAAACGCTGAAGAACACTAAATATAACAACTTGTAAAATACTGGACACAAAATCAAATGCAGATTCAAATATTTCTGTAAAATCTTTCAAAAAGTGTGGAATTTCAAATTATTTGGACAGAGATGAAGACAATTCTCTGTGAGATTCAGCTGATAAGAATGAAGTAGAGTTTATTACAGAGTAAAATCTATATGAAAACATTAACGTAATTGAATATTAACATAGATGATGTTATGGACTCTTCAAATATGTAGCTCTATTGTTTGCTTTAAAAGTTTTCATTATGCTATTATTTATTGAAATATTCGTGAATAATTTATCTTAATTTCTCTTATTCTTAATTTTTTTTCTGAAAATAATTTAAAGAATTGTTTCTAAAAAAACATTATGTATTATATATAAAGAAAATATGATGAGAGAAAATGTAAAATTAATGGAATATTACATATTTAAAATTGTTTTTGTCAGGGATAAATTGATACGGAGGCAATCATTTTTATCTTACTGTTAATAATATTACTATATTTCACGATCAACGAAAGTTTGACTTTATTACTGGCGTATAAATCCCTCTCTCAATTTACATAAAATTTAGGGATTTGAATTGTCAACTTACATACTGGGATGTCATTAAACAAAATTTTTAACGTACAATTATAAAATTCAATGATATTTAATGCTTATAACTCATCACTTTAATTAAAGGGAGAAAGAGATATATCTTATAGATTCCTAAAAAATAGATTCATAATATTTATTAAAAGTACTTGAACTTCGTTGAAAGCTGCTGGAAGATCTTCCACTTTAATCTTCTTCAAAATACTTCTGCTTGTCATCATTGTAAGACTGGACTCCTAAAGAGGAAATTATGTATCAAAATTACAAAAAAAAAAAATCTATCAGACTTGAAATTCAAAGTGTGAGTATAACATATGTTCAATACAAAATCACAATTCTTAACAGACCTGCTCAAAATTTTGTAGAATATGATACAGTTGAGGGTGAAGTAGTCAGCAGCAGGGTTGGTAAGATTTAGGACAGAATGGATTAAACCCTGGTTTAAACCGTCCTGTCCAAAACCCTTTTACTCAAATTATGTCCCAATGTTATCTGAACAATATTTAAAAGGTAAAATAAACATAGAACTAATAACATATTGATAATTAAATCTACTAAAGAATATTTGTTTTTAAAACTGTAATGTTTCATTAATATTGTTTTGACTCTTCAATTTAAACACTAAGCAAAGGAAGATTAATCAGTAATCAAGTTCAATTGGTCTTCTCATTCAGTAGTACATAACTGAAGTTTGACCTTGCCATACAGGTTAAGCTATTAGGGACTAAGTGCTTGGTTAGTCATACACAGGTTTATTTATCTATAGTACAGTACAGAACCCGTTATCCGGAAATCAGAAAACCGGAAAACCAAAAAACCGGAACGAAATTCGATACATTTTTGAGCCATTTTTAAAAAAAAAAAATTTTTTCCTCATAAGATTTTAGGATTTTTTTTTCTTTTTTGAAAGATGTTTACCTTACCATCATTTTGGAAATAATTATTAGTGTATTCCTTCATCGTTTATTCTTCTTTTTAAGATTATTTCCAAAAAAACATTTTTTTTGTTGGGTTTAACAATAAACAAACGGCTTTTTGTAGCGATTCAGAAAACCGGAAAAATCAGTTATCCGGAATAGCAATGGTCCCGATCGTTCCGGATAATCGGTTCCCTACTGTACTATTCAAGAATACTTTTATTTCATTCAAGTTCAATTCTTTTAGCAAAGTGGTGATACATCAACAGTGTTAGTAACTGAAACTGACGTTATGCCCTTCAAAAAACTGCTAATACATTTTTCAGTTATTTTGTATTTCCAATTTAAACTAATATATTTATATTTAAAAACAATTTTTTTTTTAATAGATGTCTTTTTTATCATCCTGTGATGCAGAAATAAAAAATTTTTTAAAAAATATTGTGAAAAATATAAGGTTAATTTTTAAGCAAATTTAGTATTGTTTTAAAAAAAAAATTTATTTTTAATATTGCCTTATTTATCCTAATGCAAAAACATTATTTATCAATATTAAAAGCATATTTATATTTAAAGGATTGTATTCACTTTTGTTGTTCAATGAATTGTGGAGCTTCAAAAGTTATAAACCTTTTCCTATTACATTATATTAGTTTCCTTTAATAAGTTAAAGTAAATTGTATAAAAAATATCAAATATTTATTGATACATGTAATTATTATGTGCACAATGGTTACACCTATAGAATTTTTACCTTTTACCAAAGTTCAAGGTTTTGGACACTTCAAGACAGTAAAATCCGCATGTCCTGTCCAAAACCAGTTTCGGACGTCAAAAACCCCAACCCTGGTCAGAAGCATTAAAAAAAAGAAGTGGTCATAAAAAATAATCATTGATAAATTTTTTGTCGTCTGGCGAATAGAGAGAGAGTTGAACTAAATCACTTATGTTTCCCTCAAATGCCATAATATTGTGTTAATTGCATTAAATTGTTTTTACTTTGAAATGATACATAGTTCAATTGGTTGCTACTAGTAACTTATAGATCACTGATAAATTTTCAGAAGGCAGGTAACTACAGGAACATCAGCTTAAGTGTTGTTTTCTAGCAGTCAAATTTCGGAATCGTAGTCATAGCATTAATTGGATTAAACATAATTGAATTGATGATGATTTACCAATCATGAGACACTTTCAACATATGTCAAAAGAAATTGTGGATAACGGAAGGTTAGGGTCACATAATTTAGGTGCTACTGTAATTAAAAAAACGATAACATCTTTTTTGTTATATACAGCAAAAAAGTGACGTCACATATTAGAATTGGGAAGTGTCAAGTTCTTTTTGTCAACAGTTCAGAAACATGTCTTTAGGAACATATTATAATATACTTGAAATTCAACTGTCATAAAAAATTAAAACAATGAACTTGATTTTAACTCAGTAGAAAAATTATAATTGTAGCATATCTTTCCAATCACAAGTTTACTATAATCAATATTAGCAACAACAAAAAAAAAAAGGTTAAGTTATGAGGCAAGACTTTAATGTTATGGAAAACCACTGATATATGGACAATAATCTTCAAATTGTGAGGTTATCAATTTATGCAATTAAATACATGCAAAATACAGAAATTTTCAAAACCTGTCAAATATAAGGTTATCATCTAATCACACTTAGGAGATATATCAGGCATGAAGCATTTTCGATTTTTTTTCTTTTCGAAATAAATTAAACCACTAAGATTCTCAAATCAGTATTTTTCCAAAAGTAATTTAGTATTTTATATTTGTCTGTTTTAAGATTTTTAATAAATCATTGTTTTTGCATAGTTCAGGTTTAAAAACAATTGCTTAGTCACAATCAGTTTTCATTAGTTTAAACAATGATAAAATTAATGTTTAAAAATTTTAAAACTAGACAAACTTAATTTTAAATTGCTTAAAAACCTTGCATACTTTTATTGTTTGACATAAAGAGATCTAAAAATTATCAGGCACTATCTTTTTCGAATCGACTAAAGAGACGCCTTTATTCACACTCTTTTCTGAAAAGTACTATAATGTTGTCTAATCACTCTATCATCAAAAACTTATTAAGTAAAAAAAAAAAAGCAAATCAAAGATGGCAAGGAAAAACGTTTTTTCGAAATGAATCTCAGACTGCCGCCAATAGTCTCATAGTAAACCTCTACTATAGCATTAAAAAAAAAAAAAAAAAAAAAGGCCAAAAACTTATTGTCAAGGAATTTATCTATTTTTTACAGCAAGGGTAAACTCCCCCAAAACATAAGAATGTATATTTCCTTGCTAAAATTGGTTATAAATAGTAGGTAAGGCAAAAATATTCAAAACTACTTTTTTATAATTGATATTTGTGAAATGCATATAATTCATCTAATCATCAAAAATGCGTTTGCTCCCAGACATAAAAGTTCAACCACTATTTGTACTAGTAGTAACATATAGTACAGTACTTATTCTATATTTCATCTGCAAATCTACCACAAAATATTACTTTGCTTATTATTAAAATATTGATAATTACAATAACATGTTAATTTTTAACATTTCATAAACAATACATTTATACAAAGATATATAATACGAATTCTCAATATTTGTACCAATGTAAATATGAATAAATATTTTCCTTTATTTGCATCTAGGCGACTTTTTTTAAATCAGCCGCAAAACTGAATGTTTAATTCCTGTTAACTAAAACTATAGTTAACTGTTTTTTTTTTCTTTGCAGATTAAAAATGCAAATAATTTAGCCCGATTCAAAAAAGTAAATTTGAAAAGTAAAATTGAGCTGGGAATTTCATCTATTAAATAATTATTTTGTATACAAATAATTTCAAAATGATTTGTTGAGCACTTACAAATTATTTTCATCATCCCGCGAAGAATTTCAAAACACATGACATAAAATTCGATATCGATTAAATATTAATGATTCGATGCTGTTGTCAACCGAAATATCAATTGTGTGGATGGTAATCTTGTCATATTAAGTACCATTCTTACTGAATTACTTCACGCGCGTGCGAATCGCTAAATAACGCGCGTGCGTTGGGAAATCGCAAAATTTTGATCATTTTAAATAGTCTAAGTCCCGCAGTGGACTGATCGTTAAGACACGGTTCCCAGCAGATCACCGAAGTCAAGCCTCACTGGTTACGGTCAGTGTGCGGGTGGGTGACCACTTGGATCAGTGTGCGTAGGGACCGAGGGTGTGCGGTAATGGTCCTCGCTGAACTGTGCTACCGTAAAGTGCTCGACTTCGCACGCAGGTCATCGGGCTGTCGAAGCGGGGGTGCCATCCCCTCCGCAGAGGATCAAAATTGTGATGGCATGTCTTCGGATCATCCTCTGGGATGTTTCCCAGACCGTCGCCATTGCGCAGCTCTGGTGCGACGTAAATTAACAACAAATAGTCTATATCAAAGACTCCCAAAGTGGTCCAGGTGGACCCCTAGGGGTCCATAGGAGACCACACGGGGGTCCACGTGGACGTAAAAAGAAAACAGGGGTTCACAAGTTCTAAGTGGGAGTCCACGAAAAATTTTCTGGTTTTCATAATCAAGAACAAAAATTTTGGCTTGGATTTACCTATCAACATAGGCAGGTAGCATCATTCACTAGGTACTCAACAATATTCGAGACTCAGTTCAAACACAGAATTGAATAGAACAATAGATAATAGTACAAGTGAACACCAGTCCCGCAGAGGACTGATCATTAAGACACGGTTCCCAGCAGATCACCGAAGTCAAGCATCACTGGCAACGGTCAGTGCGCGGGTGGGTGACCACTTGGATCAGTCTGCCGAGTAGGGACCGAGGGTATGCGGTATTGGTCCTCGTTACGTTAAACTGTGCTACCGTAAAGTGCTCGACTTCGCGCGCAGGTCGTCGGACTACCGAAGCAGGGGTGCCATCCCCTCCGCAGAGGATCAAAATTGTGATGGCATGTCTTCGGATCATCCTCCGGGATGTTTCCCAGACCGTCGCCAATAGCCCATTGTGCAGCTCTAGTGCGACGTAAATTAACAACAACAACAAGTGAACACCACATGTCGAGACTTGCAAAGTGCCACCCGTGCGCATTTAAATATCTTGCATGATGACTTCAAAAATAGATTTGAAGATATTCTGACGATGGAAATACATTTTTTAAAAAAAAATTTTCTTTCATGTTTATATCATATATATAGTTTAAATATATATGTTGTGTATATCAGTTGCTTCCTCCCCCTTCTGAAAATTTTCGCGGGCACCTTTCAGCATAATGAAATAAAATTGAGGAATGAAAAAATAAATGTCGAAACTACTTTTTTTCCAATAACTTTTGGAAAAGTTTTAAAAAACTTAGTTTTTAGGTAAATAAAAATTTTTAAAAAAATATTTTTTATTATTAACTTCTTAAATATTTCCTTGATTTTTTTTGTTTTTTTGGAGGAAATGTAAGTAATTCTTAGCCCCTACCATTTCTTATTTTAACTTTCATAATTTTTTCTTCTGTATAAAATTAATTAATTATTTTTCAACTTAAAACTCTTCAGCATTATGAAATAAAATTGAGGAATGAAAAAATAAATGTCGAAACTACTTTTTTTCCAATAATTTTTGAAATAAATTTTTTTTCCTTTATTTATACTGATTCATATTTATTTATATTTGTCTATATGTAAAAGTCTGAACTGTTTTGAAAGTTTTTATTTAATGAGTTGATCCCAATTAGAGGGAATGGAATGAATGGTATATGACCTGGAATTTAGGTAAATTTTTAAAAAAAATTCTTTTTTATTATTAACTTCTAAAATATTTTCTTGATTTTTTTTTTTTTTTTTTTTTTGAAGAAATGTAAATAATGCTAAATCCCTATCATTTTTTATTTTAACTTTGATAATTTCTCTGCTAGATAAAATTATTTTTTAACTTTAAAAAAAAAAAGAACCTGTGCACCACTGTTCTCTAAGAATAAAATCCTTTCATTTTAAAGAATAAAAAAAAGGAAAAAAAAGAAAGTGTATTGACATTAGGCACAAAACTCCAAATGACATTTGAGCACACTAGCTTATCAGAAAGCGATTAAAATGTGTATTGACGAGGATAATCTCGCTAGGATTATGACATTACAATAAAAAAAATGATTGAAGCACTTCCAGCGCATATCTCTTGGTTAATGTTAAGCATTTTAGCTCTTCAAGCAATGGTCAAAATTTCGATTGATGATATCTCACTGGTGATAAGTTCTGTTAGTAATTGTCAGAAAATTGAAACGTGAAATAACCAGCGCAAAACTTCACTTTGAATTTCAAAACATTAGGTAATAGAAAAGTGATCAAAATTTTCATTCGGTTTCTAGCGATCGGAAGACGATTGAAAATATTCTGCATTGCAATATTAAAAAAAAATGCTCGTAGCCAACAAATAACTGTAACTCATAATTTAAATTTTTATATATTTGATATTTTAGTAAAATAAGCTATGTACTGCAAAGAAAGAAATATATAAGTAAGTAAATAAATTTAGTTTATAGTATTTTGAAATTCTATTTTAGAGTTTAATTTCAATTAAACGCGGTTGGTCATTTAAATTAAACGCCATGAGCCCTGAAGTAGTCCAGTGATCTGTGTTCTATCCTTTTTTCAACTTTCAGGGAGGAATTACGCACGAAGTGATGTTCGGTATATCAACATTAACAAAGGCCGTTATATAGTATAGTATAGAAAATTGCCTTAATCCTCGTACAATTGTAAACAATTTCATATTTGTTTCAATACCCTTATGAAAAAATCGAGGTATAAGAGAGGTATATTTTAAAGGTATAAAGGAGGTTGTTATTTAAATACATCGTTAGGTTGAAAAGGGTGCAAATGAATACCTCAAAATCAAATTCAAATATACCTTCACAGGTATATATGTTTCAACTTCAGGTATCAAATTACATGCTTGTAGAGGTATATATTTTTCAACCTCAGGTATATAATTTTATGCTTGTAGAGGCTTATAATTTTCAACCTACGGTGTATCATTTTACAATTCAGGTTATTATAAATCAACCTTAGGTGTATTTTGTTCTACCTCAGGTAATTATTTTTCAACCTCAGGCATATAATTTTATGCTTGTAGAGGTATATATTTTTCAACCTATGGTGAGTCATTTTACACTTCAGGTTATTATGAATCAACCTCAGGTGTATTTTGTTCTACCTCAGGTAATTATTTTTCAACCTCAGATATCTAATTTTATGCTTGTAGAGGTACATATATTTTTCAACCTAAGGTGTGCCATTTTACACTTCTGGTTGTTATAAATCAACCTGAAGTGTATTTTCAACACTGGGAAAGGTTATTTTTTATTAACGTCACGTGTTCCATGTTCTGCCTTAAGTTATTATTTCGTAACCTCAAGTATGTATTTTTGTATTTTCAGAAGTATTAATTTATCAATCAAAGATGCGACATTTTACACTTCAGGCTTATGTATCTCAGCTGTTTTTTTTAGTACTTACGACGGTGAGGTGTTTTACGGACCACCTAGTTTATTAACTTTTAACCTCACTATATAAAAAATATAATATATATATTATATGACGAATAATGTATATCAATACATTTTTTCACTATATCATTTCTATTCACTATATCACTACATTTTTTCACTGTATATCATTACATTTCTTCATCATTACAGATCTTCATTTATCAACCTGAAGTTTTTAATATTAAACCTTCGGCAGTAATTGCTTCTTTTGTTAGGCTATAAAAGAAAGTTTCAAATGCATAATTCTCCTGTAATTTTAATAGATTGAATTAAATCATCTTAAAATAGTACTTATCCAAATTCTACAGTTAGTAAAAATTATTTATGGGAACTCATATTTTTAGAAGATAGTTGTCTAAGGTGCTTGAATTTTTAAAGCTACAAAACTACAAATTTAAATAATTAGTCAGCTGATATTCAAACTACTTTTTATTTAAAAGTAAAATTTCATTTTTTTTTTTTTTTTTTTTGCAAACCAACAAAATTATTTTAAATACTGTTTCCGTCTACCTGTTGAAACTTGTAATTATTGGAACCTAGAAAAAAAATATGAATTAGTGAGAAAGTCATATTTAGAATAATAGTGGCAGGTTTTCAAATACTAAAATATCAGGAATTTTCTTTTTTTTATGATTTAAATTAACTGGATGAGATTAATTTTCTTTTTCAGATAAGTAGTATTACTCTTCTGCCATTTCTATTCAATCCTCGTAGCTAAAAAGCATGACAGGTACCACAGCCACGAAATAAAATAGACTGAAGACAGTACTACCAACAACATTTACAGAAATTCAAATATATAATTCCAATCTTATTATGCAATTTTAATACATTTTATTTTTCTATGCATCTGGTATCATTATGATACTTGTAAGTTTGATATCCATATTTGTAAGTCTATATTTTTAAACTTTTTGTCAGACTTCATGAAACTAATAGCTGTATTATAAATGTTTGACGCTGATTCTTCCGTTATTGTCAATCACATCAGAGTTTCTTAAAAAATAGTTATTTTTATATTTTTTAATCAATGTAATCAAGAATCAACAATCGTTTAATAAATTAAAATTTTAAAGTTATGTACCAATTTTTTGGGCTTTTTTTTACACTCAATCGAATAGAACAAATTACAAGCTGATAAGGAGTATTTATTTTAAAGTTGTGAGTAATTTCACGTGAGGAAAATGTCTAAGAGATAATGATTTGAAATAATAATTTTAAAATATGTTGAGTATAATATCTCCTATATAACTTTTAATACCGAGTAGAATAAAACTAATACTTAGTTGTTACAAACATTTGTTTAAATAGAAAAACACATCCCATAGGATGAAATTCAAAAAAATGCATATTACTTTCAATAATAAATGTTTTTATTTGCAATTGATTTTATTCAATTCAGCATTAAAATTGTATAAGAAACTATACTGACTTATTTCTAAAAAATTTAAGATTTCCAAAATTCGCTAATTTTTGAAGTAGTGAACCATAAACAGCTGCATAAAAATGCTCATAACCTTGAAACAAATTGTCATATAAACTTGAAATCGGGTTTAATTTAATTCTGCTCAATATTCTGATAACAATCTGCTTAGTAAATAATTAACGTGGGTAAATTGCGAAAAAATAACAATTAGTGAAAATAGCTGTTTTGTGATCAAACATGAAAAAGTGAGCTAGTACTGTTACTAGTTTTCAATTATCAAATATCTAGCAAACTATTGTCATCAACAATTACATAAATTTTGTAGTTTATTAGAAGAGATTACTTTTTCTTTTTGGTATGAATTCAGAACTATTTCCTAGAGGAAGGCTGAGCAGTACAGTAGCTTGTTAGTCACTTCTTCTTCGCTGCTGCACGTGTGTTATTTACAGCCTAGGTCATCTCAGCAATATCAGGGAACTGTGGATAAGGTCTGTAAATAAATATATATTTACAGACCTTAATACATTGACCTCAAAATAAGTTAAAGTTAATAACAACCTCAAAATAAGTTAAAGTGTACATAAAAGAACCTCGTACACCTTAATTACAACCGTTACGAGGTATAATTTTTATTGCTGTTTTCTCAGCAACCTTAAATATACCTCAAAACAACCTCGATACCTCAAAAATATCTCAAATCAATCTTAAATTTTCGTAAGGGTAAAGGAGGAATATTAAAAAAATACCTCTAGGAATTTTTTTCTCACTTAGTTTGCTCATCAACCCACGGCATAGTGAACTAAAAAAATTAACCAATTCTTTTCACATTTTTAGCACAATTATCGCCTTTTGTCCTTTGCTCTTATTTAACACCGCAGGTTTAAAAATAATAATTAATAATTACATTTATTTTTAACTTTATTTTATATGGATGGTTGATTGAATGTATTCAACAACAAGCTTCCTAAAATCGGAAGAAATTTATAAAACTTCCGGTGTATCTGCCTATGTTACGTTTGCGAGGTGATGCGTGAGCAGGCTTAATAGGATGATTTATAATGAGGAGCCTGCATGCTTCGGGTAATCGCAGAATGTTGATTATTTTGAATAGTTTATATCTTAAAACTCCCTAAAATCAATTCAGAATTTAAAAAACTGACCCGAATATTAAAAAAAACCTAACTTAAAATTTGCCCAAAACGAAACTAAAGTCACGTGACACAAAATGAGGCGTGAATTGCTATGACGTCAGGATACAGTATCTCAGCGAACGGGAGGAGTTAAACCAAAGCTTCCTATCTAAAAATGTGTTACAAAGGCGTTTTAATTTGAGCCGCATTTTTTAAAAATTGTTTTTCTTTCATGCTTATATTATTTATAGTTTAAATATATATGTAGTGTATATCAGTTGCATCCTCCTCCTTGAGAAAATTTATGTAAGCACCTTTCAGCATAATGAAATAAAATTGAGGAATGAAAAAATAAATAACGAAACTACATTTTTTTTAAACAACTTTTGAAATAAATTCAGTTTTCTTTATTTATACTGATTCATTTTTATTTATATTTGTCTATATATAAGAGTCTGAACTGTTTTGAAAGTTTTTTATTCAATAAGTTGATCCCAATTAGAGGGAATGGAATGAATGGTATATGACCTGGAATTATAAGTTTTTAGGTAAATAAAATGTTTTAAAAAATTCCTTTTTATTATTGACTTCTAAAATATTTGATTAAATTTTTTTTGAAGAAATGTAAATAATGCTAAACACCTATAATTTTTTATTTTAACTTTCGTAATTTTTTTCTTCTAGATAAAATTATATTTTTTTTAAACTCAAAACCCTTCAGCATAATGAAATGAAATTGAGGAATGAAAAAATAAATGTCGAAACTACTTTTTTTTCAATAACTTTTGAAATAAATTTATTTTTCTTTATTTAAACTGATTCATTTTTATTTATATTTGTTCATATATAAGAGTCTAAACTGTTTTGAAAGTTTTTATTTAATGAGTTGATCCCAATTAGAGGGAATGGAATGAATGGTATATGACCTGGAATTTAGGTAAATTGTTTTTAAAAAATTCTTTTTATTATTAACTTCTTAAATATTTTAAGGAATTTTTTTTTTTTTGAAGAAATATAAATAATGCTAAACCCGTATCATTTTTTATTTTAACTTTCATAATTTTTTCAGCCAGACAAAATTAATTAATTATTTTTTAACTCAAAACCCTTCAGTATAATGAAGTAAAATAAATGTCGACTCGAAACTACTTTTTTTTTCAACAACTTTAGAAAAAAATAAATTCATTTTTAATTTTTTTATACTGATTCATTTTTATTTATATTTGTCTATATATAAAATCCTTTTCCTTTTTTATTTCAATTTTGATGATTTTTTCTTCCAAATGAAATTATTTTTTAACTTCAAAAAAAGAGAACCTGTACACAACTGTTCTGTCAGAATAAAATTCTTTCATTTTAAATATTAAAGAAAAGAAAAGAAAGAAAGAAAGAAAGTGATCTGAACAGCATTTCAAAAACATTTTAAAATTCAGTATAATGAATTATTCATTCAGAGAAGCTTATCAATCAGAGAAACAATCTTATAGAATTAAATTATAATTAAGTAAGTTACTGTAAAATGGTCTTAGCAACATTATAATGCAGTAGTTGCAGACAATTTGCGAGTATTTTTTTCATCGCGTTTGATGGCTTTGCACCAAATTTGTCTTTTTTCTTCCTTTGGTACACTAAAAAATAATTTATTTTGCGTGTTTAATGTAGAACTATTGCACATGGTACAATGCAACACTTGTAGTTTTTGCTTGGAGCCAATTTTTAAAATTTATACTCGGAGCGGCATATGCTTTCACCGTTTCACATGATGGGAGTTGTGGTTGTACTGTATCGTGACGTCATCAGAGCAGATGGGAAACCTAGCAGCGATTTAGGGGGCGGGGCTAATTGAGCGATTTCAACTATTAATAACAAAATTACTAGTTATCGCACCGGTCTGAAATTGGTGTCTATCTTTATAAAATGGCATGATGTTTCATTTTAAAACATTAAAAAAAAGCATGCAGGTTCCTCATTGTGATTTGTGTTTAAATTTATGCGCAATTTTACAATTCATAAGAGTTTTCAGTAATTTATAAATTCTATCTGGTAGTGAGTCTAAAATAAATTTACCAAAATTAATATCACAGCATAAAAAAGTGCAAGGTTAGCCATGTTTTGAGTGCTATCCTTGATTTGGCTATATTTGTGTAAAATAGCACCGTTTGTTAATTTTTGTGTAGCAAGCAAGCTTGCGGAGTCTCCAAATTCATTTGCTGTTGCCTCGTTTAAAATTATTCATAATAATTGTGGATGGCGTGCTTTTTCTAGCTTAGGCGAAAAAAATCAGTCGGAACCCGAAAATCTTACGACAAATTTTTACCCCTAGCGCCCTCTATATCATATATCCTGTTTTTCCATACGCGAATTTTTGCATAAAGCGGAAACGGCTCTTAAGACCAGTTCATGTTTTATATTAACTTCTACTTCAACTACACACTCCTTAGATCCAAAAATACCCTTCAGTTATTGTTTTTAAGGTTTCCTTATTCTTCAATTCGTTCATGTTAACCACCATTTATTCTTATCAAATTTGATTAATCCTTTGATTCATTCAAGTTTTGCTTAATTTATCTATTTATACACATCCATATTTCACTTTATAGTTCTGTATGTTTTTATATCTTCAATCACTGACTGCGTACTTTTAGTCCTATGGATAAAGAAGCAAATACCTTGTGCGACAATAAAAAGAAACAGTTTGAGTGTAAAACATGCAGCAAATTCTTTCAAAGTTCACATAGTTTAAAAGCTCATTCTTACACTCATTCAAATGACAAATCCCATGTGTGCAATATATGCCTTAAAAGTTTCGTTAGTCCAGTTTACTTAGCCAGTCATCAAAAAACTCATTCTAATTATAAACCCCATGAATGTAAGGTTTGCAGTAAAAGGTTTCTTAGGAAGGAGCATTTGAGGAACCATTATTTAAGTCACTCTCAAGAAAAACCTCATAAATGTGACACTTGTGGGAAAGCTTTTGCCGAAAAAGGTACTTTAAATAAACATTATCGAACACATTCTAATATAAAACCTTACAGCTGTGATATTTGTCTAAAAACATTCTGTAGAAATTCTAGTTTAAAATTACACTATCGTGTTCACACAAAAGAAAAACCATACGAGTGTGAAGAATGTGGAAAGAGTTTTAACAGACCTTGGAGCCTTAAAACTCATTCTTATTCACATTGCAAAAATAGCCCATTTGTTTGTGTATTATGTGATAAGCAATTTTCTCAAAAGTGTAACTTGGATACACACTTAAAAACACATAAAGGAATTGTTGATTGAAAGATCAAATTGCTGATGAAATAGTGAATATTCTTAAAGAAAATTGTATTCGGTGCTGCTGACAATGTGGTTTTTCAAATAATCTGGTTTTCTAACCAGATATGTATAACATTTCTTATATGCATAAAATTTTGTTAATTCTAATATAATTTTATTTTTTTGTTTGTTCAGTTACGAAAATAATGTAATATTTTAAATTCTTTTAAGTCGTTAACTACTGAAAGATTTTGAATAGTTTTAAAAGCTATTTGAAATGGACTTGCTTTACAAAATTTAATTTCTTAAAACTAAAATTATCATTCATTATACATTGGTGTTAAAAATAAAAAATAAAAACTGCTAATTTGTCAGATACTATAAAATATGCTGATTTTATTTAAAAATTCTTTGACCTTTATTAGTTCAAAGAACATTCACAAATCTTATCAAGGACATGTTTTTAATTTTTGCCAGAAAAATAAGACCTTGCTTAAATCCCTTAATTTTCTGACTTTAAGAAATTTGATAAACTTTTCCATGCTGTATAACTTTACCTTTTTTAAATATTTGCACTGTGGGAAATTATTCTTTTAACTGAAATTTTTTTAAGAAGTCAGAGTTGTTAAGAATTATATAAGAATTACATTTTAATTCCGTAAGTAACTTAATCTAAACCTTATTATTTAGAGATTTGTTAGAAGTTTTTCTACCTCAGCAGCATTCAATTCATTATTTAGTCTGTTGAGAATATTCATTTTAATTCTACTGTTGAACATATAGCTGTATTTAACTGCTTAATAGTAGAATTTTCATTAATATTTTTTGAAGACATAACCATCAATATAATTGAGAGATGTCGGCATTAAAAATTTTTGTAAGCTTAGGTATACTTAATTTTTTTGTATTCTTCAGACGATAGATGTTTGCAGTTGCAGCAGTAAATATTAGTATCTCTCCATTTTTTTGTGCAGATTATTTTTTTCAGCTGTTATTGTGCAAAAAATATTGTTTTCTGACGCATTAGGTTTTGTAATTTGAAATTCCTAATATCTCTGTCATATTTATAAAAAAGAGAAAAAAAACTTGTTTAAACATATTTCTTATCCTATTTATTCATTTTTACGTATCAGATAATAAGGTACTTAAGTTAGCATAGTTATACGCTCTCTTGTTTACAGTTTAGTAAAACTAATATAAAATATACCACTGGATTAGAGTGAAAAATTAAATTTTATAAACAAAAAGCAACAGTATTATGTGAAGTATATATATAATTTTGAGTTAGGACAATATATGAATTGTCAACAATAGTTTAATATTTGTAGTATTTGATCCAATTATTAAATGAACAGTTAATAATGTATAGAAGTTTAACTTCTGAGATAATCCAGTGTTTTCTTTTTTTAGTTAATTAATACGCATAGTGAATCCTTTGTTATTCTTATTTTTATAAATTCTTACATAAATTTTTTTTGACAATTCTTAATTTCCTCAAGGGGTTTACTTTTTTAAAGTAAACACGGGAGTCACATTCCCGAGGTACCCTAGTGATGTTCCATTTTAATTTAGTTGCTTCTACCTACATTGTATATCATTTGTTTGATTTTTACGAGTAATAATTTATATCACGTTAATCTGAACAAAAGCTGTTCTGATTATTGACTTTAATAATAATTCAGTTTCCCTCAGGGGGTTTACTATTTCTAAGTAAACACGGGTGTCACAACCCCAAGGTACCCAACCAGTGTTTTTGTTGCAAAATGAAACCTCTAATAGGTATTTTATTTACCTCACATTAAACTAATATTTTCTATTCTAATAGGCAGTCTTTTTTTTTTTTTTTTTAAATTTACATGCATGATTAGTCATTCCATAGTATCCAAGCTCATAAAGTATGTATCTGGAACATATAGGATATTTTACAGCTGTAATTGACATATTTGAGTTTTTGACTTTTTTATTTGAATTGAGAGAACACAAGAACATATTTAGCATATTCTGTAGGGTCAGGTGGGGGAAAGTGGTGGTAAAATCAGGCACTTTTGAAACAAAGCTTAAAATTAAAGATATTAAAGTTTTGTCTAAAATATTTTTATTGAAAATACTTACATTTGAACATTTTAGAATAAAATTATTGCAGTATTTTTATTTATAACTGTGTTTACAGTAATATATTTAATTAGGCTAGTATATACACCACCACTTTCCCCCATGGTGGGGGAAAGTGGTGGTAGAGCTACAAAAAGACAAATTCAAGTAATAAATTAATTGTTATTACTCTGTATGAAATAATATACTTATTTTACTTATTATTGAATATATTTATTAAAAAAGTGTACATAATTCAACTAAAAAAATAATGTCCTCGATTGTCAAAGTTTGGTTCGTTCAGTTGACGACAAATGCTGCTGTGTTCGACATAATCGTCATCATCAATTTCAGGGAATGTGTAATAATTACCTATTTTAGATTTAGTAAGATATTTTACATGGTAAAATTCATCAATATCAATGACTTGACCTATGAATTTCGAATTTTGGCGTTTGCATTTATACTCAACTTCTACCCATGAACCTTGCTTTATTTCTTTCATGTCTAGAGGCTTTTCTTTTTCATTAATCTTCATTTTATCAATAGGCTTTTTTAGTACCTTTCGTTTTTCAGATTTAAATTTACGATCTGATTCTTCTGCAGCCAGTCTTTCTAAAACTGATTCAGTTGTCAAAACTTCACCACACTTATTTTGAACTCTTTTCCTTTTTCTTGTTGAGTTTGCCATTGCTAGAACAGTATTTGCTGATGGAGGGGGTGAAAGTGTATGCAATATAGCTTTTTTCAAATCTTTTAGGGGCGAGTTAAGGAAATATTCACTTTCTTGTGTGTTTTCTTTACTGCTTCCTGGGATTTGTTCTGGGTCATTTTTTTCAGTGATTATGATACGGTGACTAATTGCATTCTTATTTAAAGGATACAAGCCAGTTCCTTTAAAACCACTTACTGCATTTTGCGGCTTCATCTTCTCAAACATTTTCTTCATCAAAAATGGAAAGGACGCTTTGGTAACATTTTGTAGTCTGCTTTCCCGATACCAGTTTTTAAGGATGTCTCTCCACACTTTTTTCATTGGTGAAAATACACCGACGTCAAGTGGTTGCAGAGCATGACTACAGTTTGGTGGAAGGCAGAAAATAATAATTTCATTATCCATAGCGAGCTTTGCAGTGTTATATGTTAAATGGCTCCCATGGCCATCATATGTGAGGAGCACGGGTTTCTTCATTTTTTTAACATAATTTACAAAGAATGCCATCCATGATTCGAATAAGGAATCTTGCATCCAGCCTGATTCGCTGACTCCATACAAGGTTCCAGGAGGCCCACCAACTGTCCAAGATTCATAAAGATGTTGACCTTTGTACACAACAAATGGTGGGCAGTATACTCCTGTTGCGGAAACACAAAATAGAACTGTGTATGTTGCTTTTCCACAATCAGCAGATTTTAAATATGCTGTGCGTTGGTTTTTTTTCAAAAATACTTTGGATGACCTGGAATCAGTTGACAAACCTGCTTCATCCAGATTAAAAATTCGATCAGGCTCATTTATCAAATCGTTTTCTATCAGTAATTTTTCATACAGATTAAAAAAAAATCCTGTTTCTTCATTCAAATCTGATGCTCTAGACTTTGTCAAAATCTCTGCTTTTCTTTTACCAAGCTCCTGTTTCCATCTTTTTTCAAACCCTCGAACCCATTCAATACCAGGCTTTCCATTTGGAAATAGCTTTTGAGCATTTTTGTTTTCAGTTAAGTAACTTTTAACTAAATTTAAAACATCCCTTCTGTCGAAAGGAAAACCACACTTGCCCAAAAATTGCAAAGCTACAACTATGCATTTTTCTTCTTCAGTAGTCAAGAAAGATTTCCTTCCTGGTCCTGCATGCGAGGGTTTTTTAATCACCCATCTTCTTACAGTTTGCTCTGGAACACAGTGTTTTTTTGCAGCAGCATGCACTGAAGATCCTTTTTCAACCTCTAGCAAAGCATTTTGCAGGTCATCTTGAGTGTACTTTGGACCATCAGTTTTTTTCACATAATGCCTAGGCATTGCCAAACTGTAATAAAAAAAGATAAAATGTATTATATGCAATAAAACATTACCATCTAAACAGATTAATAATATTTTCCTAACTTACAGATAAAAAAAATAACAAATAAAAATAATTAAAACTTAAAAACTATCTTCATACTTGATGTAAAAGAATTTAATAGTTTTATTACTAAATTCTTTGAGGAAATATATTTAAAAAATATAATTGTAGAGAGAAAAACAACAATATCATACAGTTCATAATTAAGCCTAACCATACCACCACTTTACCCCACCTTAGAAAATCAACTATAAATAATTTAAATATTAATATTTTCCTTACCTTTTTATGTGAATGTGTTCCTCTGATGTTCCTCTAGAAGTCTATATAAAAATATCAGCGTTAAATAAATACAATTAGGTACTGTATGGAAGTTTGTGAGCATCACATGTAAGCAATCACATGGCAGAGAACATAAACAGTGTAATTTGAAAGCATCGATACTGTTGCCAGCTTTTTAAACTAAAATAAAAATGACTCACAATCTCAAAAATTATTTACAATACTTTTTTTAAAATAAAAATGTATTAATAATAAATGAAAAGAGGAGTTTTTTAATAAATACCGCCACTTAATATATACCACCACTTTAATATACCACCACTTTCCCCCATCCCACCACTTTCCCCCACCTGACCCTAATTTAAAAGCAAAAGGTGAAATAAGAAATAAACAATAACAAAGTGATTTCAAACTACAAATCAAGAAAGAAATTGTTTATCAAACAATATGTGATAATTATTAATTCTACATCTACAATATCAAATTATTTAAACAATCATTTAATTAGTTTTATTTAAAGATTTAAACATAAGGACTAATTTAGCTGCCTTTTCTACACCCAATTGATTCCGTAGTTTAGTATGTACAAGTCCAAAAGTGGAAAACATCCTCTCTATCCCTGCAGTTGTTCCTTTTGCAGTACATAACAACTGTATTGCATCAAACTCTTTTTGACCTACACAGTTCTTTAGAAGCGCAATTGATTTCCACCATTCCAAGATGTTTAAAGCCCAGAAGCAGAATATTTTCAAACGTTCTGCAACAGGACTTATTAATTTATGTAAATGTTCTGCGAGCATTTCATTGCAAAAAAATTCAAGTTTACGTTAAAGTACTTAATTTTCATTTATTTAAGCACAGGATCATCATTTATTTAAATAAAGGATTTAAAACAGTTACATTATTTTTTGAACCAAGGCAAACATTCTTGATTTGTGACTTTTTCAATTACTTTTGATGTACAAAATTTTGATAATGACAATGATGAGTTATTGATAAAATGCTTATGATAAGAGGGTCCAAACATTAAGATTAGGGCTGCGTTGAAAATCTTTCGCAATGACAAGTGTCCAGGTGGTGCACCATTTGCGAAGACAAACATTCGCTGATCTGTTGTACCAACAACTTCATCTCCATCATAAGCATTTGGTCTTTTTGAAACAATTCTGCCAATCATGGATCCCCACGATTCACAGATCGCTTCTGAAATAGGAATTGAAAATATTTAAATGATAAACTTTATAAAATTGGGAATTTCTGATTTCAATTCTTTTACTGCTTGCTTTAGAAGCTCGCTTGATGAAAATTGTAATTGATTTATTCTGCTGTCAGCTAAAAATTTATGTACCCATTTTAGAAAAATAGTATAGCCAAAAGCTAATTCATTAATATCCTCCTCAGAATGGCAAAGATATGGGAGAGGGACATTACTTATAAATGTGCTGAAATGTTCCTCTTCAAAAGCAACATCATTCTTGGGAAACAGCAAGTGGTCAAAGCTAAAGAGAATTTTCATTTGTTTAATGACAATATCCACATTTTCCTCTTTTCCAAAATATATTTTATGCTGCTCCAACAAGGAATCAATGTAGATTATGATTTGCATTGCATCTGAGGAAAATATAGAAAGCTCAGAATTATTTAAGACGGAGCGAAATTTTTTGGAGCTAACAGGCAAATCTGGCAGAGGAACTCCTTGAAACATACTTTCTTGGCCAAACATTTCTGATGCACTCTTTGTATTTTTAAACAATGAAGAAGGCAATGACTTCACCATATCTTGGAATTCTTTCATGCTTTCTGCATTTGCAATGAGGATAAAATGCTCTTTTACAATCTGCAATGAAGATTTCAGGTTAGTGATGTGGTCTGCATATTCCCATGGTAAAAGATCAGAAGTCTGAACCAGTTTTGATGTACATGCTAATAATGAAATTACATCTGAAAATAAAAGAATACGCTAATTTGCAAGAATAATTTTCAGAAAAGTCAATGAGAATTGCTACTTCATTGTCCGCTAAATTTTCTTTGCACTGTAAAGTTTAAAAATATTAAAGAATTTATAAAAGCAGACGATTGTAAAGTCGAAAAATATTAAAGAAATAATGGGTTTGCAAAATCATAATTAAAATAAAGTAAACGCATAAAGAGATAAACTTAAAATAAAAGCAGACGATTAAATTAGAAGTCAATATTTAGAACGACAGAGTTGTTGATTCTTTTTAGATTAGTTTTATTGTGGAATTTGAGTTTCCTTATATCCCGTTACGGGTTTTCTAGTTGTTTATGATGTTTTCACTATCCCGTTACGGGTATTGCATATTTCTTAATGTTTGTGTTTGTTAATAAAAGTTTTTATTTAAAAGAAAAACTGAATAGTTCTTGATATAGCTTATGATACGTTACAGCTATATTTAATTGGTGGCAGCGTCGGGATCGATTTACCATTTGATTTAAAGGAATTGTGTTCCAAATATTATTCCTTATGGCTTTCTTGGGACGAGCAAAAAAGTGTGATTTGGTAGAATTATGCAAGGAATTGGGCGAAACTATTATTGAAAATGTTACAGTATGTGAGTTGATAAATCTTATAAAAAAATCTGAAAATTACGAAGTGAATCTAGTTAAAGAAATATTAGAAGCAATTAAAGAAAATCGTATCGAAAAAGAAGAAAGAAAACGCCAAGAAGAAAAAGAAGAAAGAAAACGCCAAGAAGAAAAAGAAAGAAAACGCCAAGAAGAAGAGGAAGAAAAACTACGCCAAGAACGGCAAAAACAAGAAGAACGCCAATTTGAACTCGAGAAATTAAGACTTAGTGCCCAATTAAGTGGCCCTTCAAATCAAAATATTGGCACTACTCTGCGGAATAAGTTAGATATTCATAAGTTAATGCAGAATTTTGATCCTAAGGAAGATGAAATCAGTCTTTATTTGGTAATTTTTGAGCGTCAAGCAAAACGAGCAGAAATACCAAAAGAAGAGTGGGTTACTCATTTATTATCTTTTCTTTCACCTGACATAACAAAATTAATAGCAAGAGAATCTGAAGAACAAACGTACAACTATGATCATGTTAAGGAAATTTTAATGAAGAGGTTTAAGCTAAGTCCAGAAAAATTTAGGATCAAATTTATTCAGCACCAAAAGAAGTTCGATAATAGTTGGAAAGATTTCGTTTTTGAATTAAGGAACTATTTAAACGAATGGGTTCAAGGATTGGAAGTAAAAGATTTTGAAGCCTTGCTGGATCTAATGGTTACTGATCAAACTAAACGAAGAGTTCCCAATGAAGTGCGTGATCATTTTATAGACACTTGGTCAAAAATAACTTCATCTACAAAGCTGGCAGAAATACTTGACGAGTACGAGAATGTACGTGGAAGTCGCAAACGAATTGACTTGCAGGTAAATTCTGAAAATCGGAGATTCAATTGGCGAGAAGAAAATGCCACACGGAAAAATTCACAGGGAGCTACTTCAAAGAATAGCCGAAATGAAGAAAATAAAAGAAAATATGAGTACAAGCAAGCAATTTATGATCAATTTGATAGACGTACGCCTTTAAAATGTTACGAATGTGGATCTACTAATCACTTACGACCTCAGTGCCCGAAGCTTAAGTGCCAAAAGCCACCCGCTCAAGTTAATCGAATCGGAGCAGGACACGAAGAAGACAAATTACTAACTCCGTACACTCTTATGGCGAAAGTAAATGGAATTAGGATGCCAGTTCTTCGAGATTCAGGTGCAACTATTGATATCATATGCAGAAAATATGTGACTCCAGATATGTTTACTGGCGAAACTGTGTGGGTACAACAACCATTAGATGAAGGCCCAACTTGTTTACCATTAGCAAAAGTTTCGTTATCTGGTCAGTTTGGCAACATTGTAACCAAAGCGGCTGTGGTTAGAAGTGAGTTGGATAAAGGTCGATATCTCCTTGGGAATAGAACAGCGGCTAGATTGCCAAATCTGCAAATGACGCCAATGCAAATTTCAGAGTTAAACGCAGTTAGTACCAGATCGCAAGCTCGTTTAAAAGCAGAAAATGAAGAATATGAGCAACAAAATTCGAACGATACCGAAAACTCTTCCGAACAAGATAATAAAAATCAAGAAATTATTTTAGATAAAAAAGATGACGAACCAGTTTTAGAAACGGATGCCGTCAGTTCAGAAATGGAAGAGATATTACCAACTCTGATGAACTTTCTTTAATACAGGTAGATCACGATGAATTCGTTAAAGCTCAACAGGAAAGTGCCGAGTTAAAATCAGTTTTTAAAACTGTGGAAGAAGTTATTCAGAATCAAAACAGTAAGCATCGCTATCTGGTTGAAAGAAAACTTCTTTTTAAATGCCAAGAAGGACGATTAGGAGAAGAAAAAAAACTTTTAGTTATACCTGAGAAATTTAGAAGCCGAATTTTAAAGTTATGTCATGAAAGTACTTCCGGACACCTTGGTGTAACCAAATCCAAAGATAGATTGGCGCGATATTATTTTTGGCCAAAATGCTATAAAGAGATGGAAGAATTCGTACGAACCTGCGATAGTTGTCAAAAAGCGGGGAAACCAAATGATAAAAAAAAGGCTCCTTTAAAAATTGTACCGGTCATACAGGAAATATTCTCAAAACTAAACGTTGATGCAGTTGGTCCTCTTCCCACCACGCCAAGTGGAAAAAGATACTTGATTACAGCCATTTGTATGTCGTCAAAATATCCAGAAGCAATCCCAGTGAATGATATAGGATCTGTGTCGGTGACTGATGCCCTACTTAATATTTTTTGTAGAACTGGTTTCCCACGAGAAGTCCAATGTGATCAAGGAACTTCTTTTATAAGCATGCTAACAACTGAGTTTTTTGATCGATTTGGCATAAAGGTTCGGCATAGTTCCGTTCATCACCCACAGTCGAATCCCGTAGAAAGATTTCATAGAACTATCAAGCGGATTTTACGGGTACTTTGCTTGGAGTCTAGTTCTGACTGGGAGAAGTTTTTACCATTTGCCCTTTTGGCTTTGAGAACTATAACATGAAAGTACAGGATTTTCGCCAGCAGAGTTAGTACACGGAAAAAATTTGCGTACTCCTGAAACTTTGTTGTATGAACAGTGGACCAAAAGAGAAATAGACGAATCTCCTGCGACGGAATACGTTTTTCACCTAATAAACCGCTTAAAAAGATGCCAAGAAATTGCAGTTAGCAAGATGGAAGATGCAGCGTTAAAAAGGAAATCGTATTACGATAAAAATAGTATTAGGAGAGAGTTTAGTGCCGGAGATTTGGTTCTTGTTTTGGCTACATCTAGAGCTAATAAATTGTCTGCTCAATGGATTGGGCCGGGGAAGATAGAAAGCAAAATGTCTGAAACTAATTATTTAGTGAATATTCCAGGAAAAAGAGAGAGTTCACAGATTTATCACGTAAATATGCTTAAACCATATTATAAACGGCCTGCAATAATTAATTTTCTATCATGTGCAGAAAACGATTCTTCATCTTTAGAACAAGATATTGACTTTCCACAAGTGTATATTTCACCAGATGAATTTGATGTATCTGAAATGATTAAAGACAGTCACCTAGATAATCGCCTTAACGGACATGAAATCAACCAATTGAGGAATATTTTAAGAAGATATTCGAAAAGTTTTTCAAATAACCCAGGAAAAACTAACTTAATTGAGCATGACATTCAACTTAGTACAAATAAGCCAATTATTTCCAAGCCTTACCGAACTTCACCCAGACAAACAGAAATTTTAAAAACTGAAGTACAGAAAATGTTGGACTTAAAAATTATTGATTTAGGTGAGAGTGATTATACTTCTCCTATGATCCTAGTAGAAGCACCAAATAAAGATCCAAGGCCCTGCATTGATTACCGTCGTCTCAACGAAATAACGGTAACACAATATTTCCCACTTCCGAACATAGAAGACCGAGTTGAAGAGGTAGCCAAGGCAAAATTTATCAGTCTTTTAGATTTCGCCAAGGGATATTGGCAAATTAAGCTTAGTCCAAACGCTCAAAGATTAGCTACTTTTGTTACCAGTTTCGGAACTTATAGGCCATTACGACTTCCATTTGGGTTGAAGAATGCCCCCTATTTTTTTAGCAAATTAATGGCACGACTACTAAAGGGTTTAGAAGAATTTGCAGTGCCATACCTTGATGATATAGCAATTTTCTCAGATACCTGGGATCTTCATTGAGAACATCTTAATTGTGTATTGCAGCGTATCAAAGAAGCAGAACTTACAATGAAACCTTCAAAATGCCGTTTTGCGCAAGATCATGTTCTTTATCTAGGACATATTGTCGGACAAGGCTATAGAAAACCCTCTGATATAAAAACACGAGCAGTTGCCGAATTTCCTGTACCTAAGACCAAAACTGAGATCAGAGCATTTTTGGGACTAGCGGGCTATTACAGTCGATATATACCAATGTTCTCTGCTCTGGTTGCACCATTAACAGACTCTTTAAAAGGCAAAACAAAAAAGGGAGAAATTACCTGGACGATCGAATGCGAAGAAGCCTTTAAGAAACTAAAACAAAAATTAACGAGCCAACCTATACTCTTCTCTCCCAACTATGAAAAGGAATTTATCTTGCAAACAGATGCTTCGGAAATTGGTATGGGTGTGGTATTAACACAACTAGATAATGAAGGCCATGAACACCCCATAATATATCTGAGTAAAAAGTTTAATGAGTCCGAAAAAAAATATTGTACTACGGAAAAAGAATGCGCCAGTATAATTTTTGCCATCAAAAAATTACGACACTATTTAGATGGGCAAAAGTTTACTATCCAGACTGATCATCACCCGCTAACCTGGCTTAAAACAAATGCTAGTTCAAATGCCAGACTTATGCGTTGGGCTTTAGCATTACAACCGTTTAATTTTAAAATTGTGCATAGAGCTGGTACTAAGAACAAGAATGCAGATTGTCTCAGTAGAGTATCTTTAAGTTCTTGATTTGAATTAGACAAAAGTTAATTGAGGGGGAGGAATATGTAAATAATGTTTGTTTTTCTTATTGATATTGATACAGATTAGTCTTATTTCCTTATTCATATGTATGATTTATTTATTTTAAAAAACTAACTCGTAAAGAAAGTAGTTGCTATTAAAGTTTGAATTAAAGCTCTAATTAAGGTGAAAATATAAAATAAAAATGCATTGATGTTTTTGAAATTGAACCAGTTAAATTTAATTTAAGAAAGTGTTTAAAAATGATTATATTGAAAATGAAACATAGGTGTTAAGCGAATTTGTTTGTAGAGAAAAGTGCTAGTGTTCTTAAATATGTTATTTTTTTATGCATATAAATATTAACAAGATTGAGTAGAATCTAATTATGTGAAGCTTAAAAATCTTAAGTATATTGTTTGGAAAAAAAAATAAATAGTTATACCAAGATAAAAAAAAAAAAATCTGGTTAGCTTCAGTTTTTAGATATTGTTGTATATATGTAAATAGTTATGTTAATTTGTATTTATTTTGTGTGAAGTTAAATTATAATATTTATTTACATTCTAATTTTATTTCGAATATTTTACTTTGATATCAAAATTGAGTTACAAGTGAATTGTCTATTAATGTTTACTGCAAGAGTCTAAAAATAATTTAGAAATTTTAAGTTTTAAAGTTAATTATTGTACATCACATCTAATGTAAAAATTGTATCTTGCATTTAATTTGACAATTAGAAAATTTAAATTTAAAAGTGAAATGTTTTGATTATAACATAATGCATTGCTTTCAACCTAAAGTTTTAGAGGACACAAAAAAGTTCATAATAAACTTTTCCCCTGTTTTCTATGGAAAAGTTCTTCCAAGGGGAGAGGAGTTGTAAAGTAAGTTGTAAAGTTGTAATTAAAGAATTTATAAAAGCAGACGATTGTAAAGTCGAAAAATATTAAAGAAATAATGGGTTTGCAAAATCATAATTAAAATAAAGTAAACGCATAAAGAGATAAACTTAAAATAAAAGCAGACGATTAAATTAGAAGTCAATATTTAGAACGACAGAGTTGTTGATTCTTTTTAGATTAGTTTTATTGTGGAATTTGAGTTTCCTTATATCCCGTTACGGGTTTTCTAGTTGTTTATGATGTTTTCACTATCCCGTTACGGGTATTGCATATTTCTTAATGTTTGTGTTTGTTAATAAAAGTTTTTATTTAAAAGAAAAACTGAATAGTTCTTGATATAGCTTATGATACGTTACAGCTATATTTAATTGGTGGCAGCGTCGGGATCGATTTACCATTTGATTTAAAGGAATT
Source organism: Parasteatoda tepidariorum (assembly GCF_982258835.1). Taxonomy (NCBI): domain Eukaryota; kingdom Metazoa; phylum Arthropoda; class Arachnida; order Araneae; family Theridiidae; genus Parasteatoda; species Parasteatoda tepidariorum. Next base: position 101,799,881 of record NC_141763.1, read on the forward strand.
GTGTTCCAAATATTATTCCTTATGGCTTTCTTGGGACGAGCAAAAAAGTGTGATTTGGTAGAATTATGCAAGGAATTGGGCGAAACTATTATTGAAAATGTTACAGTATGTGAGTTGATAAATCTTATAAAAAAATCTGAAAATTACGAAGTGAATCTAGTTAAAGAAATATTAGAAGCAATTAAAGAAAATCGTATCGAAAAAGAAGAAAGAAAACGCCAAGAAGAAAAAGAAGAAAGAAAACGCCAAGAAGAAAAAGAAAGAAAACGCCAAGAAGAAGAGGAAGAAAAACTACGCCAAGAACGGCAAAAACAAGAAGAACGCCAATTTGAACTCGAGAAATTAAGACTTAGTGCCCAATTAAGTGGCCCTTCAAATCAAAATATTGGCACTACTCTGCGGAATAAGTTAGATATTCATAAGTTAATGCAGAATTTTGATCCTAAGGAAGATGAAATCAGTCTTTATTTGGTAATTTTTGAGCGTCAAGCAAAACGAGCAGAAATACCAAAAGAAGAGTGGGTTACTCATTTATTATCTTTTCTTTCACCTGACATAACAAAATTAATAGCAAGAGAATCTGAAGAACAAACGTACAACTATGATCATGTTAAGGAAATTTTAATGAAGAGGTTTAAGCTAAGTCCAGAAAAATTTAGGATCAAATTTATTCAGCACCAAAAGAAGTTCGATAATAGTTGGAAAGATTTCGTTTTTGAATTAAGGAACTATTTAAACGAATGGGTTCAAGGATTGGAAGTAAAAGATTTTGAAGCCTTGCTGGATCTAATGGTTACTGATCAAACTAAACGAAGAGTTCCCAATGAAGTGCGTGATCATTTTATAGACACTTGGTCAAAAATAACTTCATCTACAAAGCTGGCAGAAATACTTGACGAGTACGAGAATGTACGTGGAAGTCGCAAACGAATTGACTTGCAGGTAAATTCTGAAAATCGGAGATTCAATTGGCGAGAAGAAAATGCCACACGGAAAAATTCACAGGGAGCTACTTCAAAGAATAGCCGAAATGAAGAAAATAAAAGAAAATATGAGTACAAGCAAGCAATTTATGATCAATTTGATAGACGTACGCCTTTAAAATGTTACGAATGTGGATCTACTAATCACTTACGACCTCAGTGCCCGAAGCTTAAGTGCCAAAAGCAGACGATTAAATTAGAAGTCAATATTTAGAACGACAGAGTTGTTGATTCTTTTTAGATTAGTTTTATTGTGGAATTTGAGTTTCCTTATATCCCGTTACGGGTTTTCTAGTTGTTTATGATGTTTTCACTATCCCGTTACGGGTATTGCATATTTCTTAATGTTTGTGTTTGTTAATAAAAGTTTTTATTTAAAAGAAAAACTGAATAGTTCTTGATATAGCTTATGATACGTTACAGCACGTTTTAAATTCTCCTTTCTGGTTCTTTATGTTAAACAAATGGCTCTTAAAATCCTTCATATCCCTCTGGAAACCTTCTTTAAGTCTTTTGATAGCTTCAATCATAGTTATTTTCTTTGATTTTTTAATTTCTTTAACAATTTTTTTTCCTGCAGCATCTGTTTTTTTTCAACTTTTTTTTTTTAACATCACTCCATTTCTCATATGAAATTTCTTCTTCTGCATTAATCATGGCATCTAAAAGTAGTATGCTTTTGTTCTTGCAAGAGGCACAATTATTATACATGCACTTAACAGAGTTCTTATTGCATGTTATAAATTTACACAATGTGTGGGGGTTGTCGTCATTCAAAAGACCAAGTTGTTTGAGCTTCTTTGCTTTCATCTCAATATTTGTCTGAATTTTACACAGACAAGTATCTCGTCCTACATCAGTAGGCTTCTTAACCTGAAATGGTCTAGGGCAGGGCCAGAATTCCGGTCACTGATCACCTCGCGGGCCGCAGTTTGAAAAAGTTGAACAATAACCTCTTATTCAATAACAATTAATATTTGAATTATTAATTATAAAACAATGGAACAGAAGGATTTTGAAACAATTTACTTACATTTTAATGGGAAAACTAAGGCCGATCAACCTGAATAAGAAGTTGGAGGGCCGCATGCGGCCCGCGGGCCTCCAGTTGGACAGCCCTGGTCTAGGGGAAACATGGGAGGTGTGACCCACTTTTTACAAAGGTATTTTTTATTATTTTTTTGGTACGCACTAAAATTACTAAGTTGATTTTATTTGTTAGCTTATAATGTTTACCATCATTTTTTTCCTCTTAAATTATTTACATTTTTTTTTTAATTTTTGATTTTTCAAGAGTATCCAAACTGGATCAAACCTCTCCACTTGAGGGAGGTTTGACCCACATAAATAAAAGGTATTAGACAATAATAACTAAAAGAATACAATAACTTTTTAATTAAAATAACATATAATCAGGACCAAAATGTTCAATGAATTGAATTTCAATCAGTATAGATTCTGATACTTAGAAATATCATAGTCAAAATTTATTATTTTTAATGCAACTCTTTCGGTGCCTCCTCTGATATTTGGATGAGGGAGCTTAATAATATCTCCTTGGGACACTGTTGCAACATCTTCTATCTGGGAATAAATAGAAGATCTGATCTATGCAGCTTTAGTTTTAAGAAAATTTAATGTGAGATCATCTCCATTTTCTTTTGTGACACGACCAATATAATGCACAAAACGATTTGGTTGTGAATTTTGCTAGAACAAAATCTCCATCTTCAATACTTGTTGTGGAGTCTTTGAAATCATCTCCATCTTCATTACTTGAGACGTGAAAATTTTGGGATTCATTTTCACCATCTGAAGACAGAGCAATCTTTAGTTTTTTTTCTTGTTTCTTGGCACTTAATATTTCGTGTAGTTAACTTAATATTTTTACTATTGTGCTGCTCTTCAATTTTAGTTTTGACCGTGGTGTCTGTTAAAATTCTTGACTTGATACGTTTTCTGCCACCCCTGCCTTTTCTAGGTCCTGCTTTGGGAAACGGACGTAGCTGCTCCGGTGTTACTAGAATTAGAGCAGATTCTAATGAATCAGGTAAATTGGTAAAACTCGCAGATGTTGAGGGATATGGAGATGCTGGTGGCAGATTGTTTATGCTAGTCGGTGGTTTTGAAGATGCAGCTGATTTCATAACATCTGGATCTGATCTATCTGTGACATTAGATGGAAGAAAATCAGATTCAGAAAAAATATCGGTGTTTAATGGCCATATTCCTGTACAAGCAAATCCACTTTGTATATTTTCTGGTGTAAAAGTTTTTGAAAGTGATCTGCCAACCAAATGTGGAATGTCATATATTGTTATAGGTTTACCTGGATGCATGATCATAAAATCACTGGCAGCAGAATTGTAAAACATCTTAAAGGGACTGAAAACAGTTTTATCAAGTGGTTGTAATTTGTGACTCGTGTGTGCAGTGGCGGACTAAGGCTAAAGCGTGCCCTAGGCGACATTGTAATTCCGGAACTATTTTTCAGTCATGACACATACTTTTCGTTTGGTAGTTTGGTTTTAAAGCATATAGTATGTAGTTCTATTTAATTATCGGATTCCAAAAAAAAGTAAGATAAAAAATACACATGTACAAAAATTAAATAAACATAATGTATTAAAACAAACAAACATAAACATAATTTATTAAAACAAGCAATAATACTTAAACAAATGTACCTAAATTGATTATTTATATTGCTTTTTTTCTTACTTTTAATTCCGCAAACTCGTCAATTAGTTTGTCATAATTAATAGAGTTATTTAATTACTCTTTTTCTATATAAAGTAATGATAAACTATTTAAATTTTGTTGGCCTAATGTGGATCTTAAAATTTTTTTCATTCTGGCCATTACTGAGAATGTTTTTTCACCGCTTGCATTGCTTATTGGAAGGGTTAAATAAATTCTCAGAATCATGTTTAAATTAGGGAATGTTGCAATAATATTATTTTCTTGACTAAATGACCACATGGATACAGGCGAAATAATATTTTCTTTCCTTATAAAAGTCTTAAATTGTAATACTTCATTTTTCAGTTCTGCTTGGTTTAAATCTTGTTTATAAAATTTTAAAGAGTCACTAACATCACTCATGAAAAATTGTTTTGAATTTATTGTAAATAGTTTTATATCCCTCAGATATTTTTTTAATGTTGCTAATTAAAGAATCGCATACAACAAAAAAATTATTAACTTTAAAATGTTCTTTGCCACTGAATCTTATTTCATGTTCTGGAATTTCATAATGGAATAGTTTTCGTATTTTCTGCCGTTTTTTATCATTAGTATATGCAATATCTTTAACTTTTTCTGCTTCTTTTTCTAAATTGTCAAAATCATCTCTAACAGTTTGTATGAAATCTATCAATAATCATATATTAAAACTGCTGTATTTAGGGATTCGTCTTTTTGTTGAAGAGTCTTATTTGAGGAATCTATTCTCTCTAAAATCTTTTCCCATATAGTAAGTAACAGTATATACTCAAATGTATCAAGTTTTTTTTTACGTAAATCGGCAGCTTCGGACCTTGTTAATAATTTTTCATCTTTGTTTGAGGAAAAATGACGCAAACAATGTTTAATTTCTTCATAATTTTCCTTTAAGGATTTCACAGCATCGGAACGAGCAGACCACCTGATGTCACAAATAGGTTTAATACTCAAGTGTTTTCTCTTCAAAAGTTCTGTAATGCATTCCACCTATCTGTAGAACTTGAAGAAAAAAAAAACGTACAATTCCTGAACGATATTGAAAAAAGTGGTATTTCCATGCAACTTTCGGCAGCAGCTTTTCCAATTAAATTTAATGAATGATTTGCGCATGGTATAAAATGGGCAGAAAAAATATGTTGTTTTATTCTGATTGGAGTCCCTTATATTTACCTGACATATCAAAAGCATTATCATAACTCTGTCCCCTACAATTAGTGATGTCTAACTCTATATTATTTAAAAATTCTAAAATAACTTTCTCCAAGTTTTCACCAGTATGAGAAAATATAGGTAGAAATCCCAAAAATCTTTCTTTTATACCACTTGGAAGAACATAGCGAATAATGACGGTCAGCTGATCTACGTGAGATAGATCAGATGTTGAACCAATAATTAGAGAGTAAAATTTGGCTTCCTTTATTTCGTTCACTATTGTGAGTTGTCAATCTTTCGATATAATAGAAATAAATTCATCACACATTGTAGACGACAAATAGTGTATAGTACCGGTGCGGCAGTTTGCATATTTTTTCATGTGTTCTCGCGTAAATGGAGAGAACTCGGATAAATATTCCAAAGCACCTATATATTTACCATTATTTTCACTAAAAAACAAATTTTTACCACGAAACGCTAAAGAGTATGAAGAAATAAATTTGATTGTCGTTACCACCACACGTTTAAGTACTTCCTTCCAATATTTTTTTTTCATTTATAATTTGTTTTTCCAGTTTAGTGTCAATGCGTCCGGTAATTTTAGATCTCGTTATAATAATTAAAATGGAGTTAATGTGGTCACAGGAGTTTTCATGCTCTGACAATTTTTATGTACATTTTCCCAATCATTCGTACCTTTTGTCATTAGCATTGTTTGCTTGAAAAATAATTTACAGACGTACCAGTACAATAAGTTGTTGGTTTCAGTATAAGCCAACCAATCTCTTTTAACTTTTTCCCGCTATTAATTGTTTTGAAGAAGGAGGCAATAGTTAATTTTCTTGTGATTTGTTTTGACCTTCGTTGCATCGAATAGAAGATGATTCCAACGATCCATTTGTTGATTTTGGTGGATTTTTTATACAGGGTGTCCCAAAACGACCGCATAAACTCTGCACAGCTAGATTCCTCGTTGGGAGTACATAAAAACTGCCCAAAGAATCGTTCCTGTAAGATCCATAGTTTACGAGAAAAATACGAAAAACAAAGTATGACGTCACCATACCCTCCAACTTATGAGGATTTTGAAAATAATACTTTCTAGTGGTAGCGAACCAAAGTAGAAATTTTTAAAGCAAATGGATCTCTCATAAAACTTTTATCAGAACTTAAGAATCTAGCCATATGGCCTGCACTTTTATAAGTAATAGTGAACAAGTTACGCTAAAATTAATTTTTTTTAAATATTAAGACATTAATTTTGCTACCGTCTGAAAAGAAGATTTCTGAAACTACGGAAATTCCGTAGCAGTTGGAGGGTATGCGTCACTGCCGGTGCAAGCAAAAAACACTTTATTGGACATATCAACAACAGTATTTGCATATCTTTCAAGACGATAATGTTTAAAACGTTCGCCGCGCATATTCTGCTTTAAATTGTGCATAGTATACTGCTGTTGATACGTCCAATAAAGTGTTTTCTCTTGCATCGGCAGGGACGTCATACTTTGTTTTTCGTATTTTTCTCGTTAACTATGGATCGTACAGAAACGCTGCTTCGGGCAGTTTTTATGTACTCCCAATGAGGAATCATTTAGTTCGCTCCTGCGTGTGTGGTGGCAGAGTTAACAGAGTTATCCCGTAATCTTTACACAGTTGCAAACCCTCAGCAGATATATGTGATCCATGATTGTCAAGTATAATCAATACCTCTTTATCTTTGCTGCATTTACTAAATTTTATGAAATGATGAAGGTATAATTGAAAGTTCTCTGCTGTCATCCATCCACTCGGATGAGCTGCAGCTTGCATTCCTAGAGTCCCACCCTTTGTCATTATTTCTTTTACATGAACTCGTGGAAATACTAAAAATGGTGGAATCGATGTTCCAATTGCAGAGATACCACAGCACATTGTGACTAAAGTTCAACGTTCTGCAGAGGTGACTTGAGACACTTGCTTCTCCCCTTTCATTGCAATAATTTTTCGTGATTTGTGTACGGTCGTGATTCCAGTCTCATTGAAAATTGCTTCCGGGCCAAATTTCTTTTTTTCTAAGATGCAGTGCAAATTATTGAAAAACTCTCTGACGGTTGTTTTATTGAAAGCAGTGGCTCTGGACAAACTAGTTGATTCAGGCTGACGTAATGATAAATTTGCATGCCTGTGAAAAAAAACCTCAACCAATCATAATTTGCAGTTTTGTAATTTTTTGGAATTACTTTATTATTTGCAACAGCATTTTGGTAAGCTAAGTTTCGCGTTGCTTTTGAAGTTAAACCATGTTAGCAACGTAACCGTATTAGCAAAGTTAAGCAACTTTGAAGCATGCAGTAAATAAGCTTTAAGCACATGCTCTTATTCATTGGAAAACACCTGGCAAGAAACGTGGTTTGCCTTAAATTCTATTTTGCCATCTTCTGATTTTTTATATTTATCTACATAGCTGCCTAAAGTTTTTCGGTTGATTCCATACTCAGTAGCTACAGCTCTTATACTTTTACTCTTTTCAATTACTAACAAAACAGCAGATTTCATTTTGGTTGGAGATACCTTGCATCTTTTATTATTTGACTTCCACAAAAAAGGTATGGTGGCAAAAAAGGCAAAAAGTTAGGCTTAGCAATTGTAAGCATGTTTTAACTTTAAAATTATTAAGAAAGTATATATTTTAATTCCCACATGTTCTGTTTAAAAGTATTTTATTTCTAGCATAAGAAATTGTCTTTTAAATTAAGCATTAAATGTAATTCTGGACCTTTCAAAGCAAAGAAAATTAGATTATATCTTACCTGCAAAATACATTGAGGAGTAGACTGTGCTGCCATCTATGATAACCTAAGAAAACTAATTCCTATCTAGAAAATCAAAGCTGAAATTTAAAGTGTCCCAAGGTGACCCACCTTCCCCTACTGATTATTTTAGTGCATGAACATCAATGTGACAAATTTTTTGAAATTCACCCAAATAATTATTCCAAAAAAAAAACATCGATTTATAGGTAAAAAGTATCTGAAAGGGAACTTCTCTCCTTCAGCACACTTCAAGCGTGTACCCATGACTTCTGGTTTAGATACTCTCTGATGCTCAAAGCTTGTGGTGGCCGTACTCGCTATTACCCTCTTAATAGCCTAGCTCAACCAAGAGTAGAAATGCGTAAAGGAAAGTGTTTTAAAGTTTGGGCGTAAAATAGGACATGACAACTTGGTGTAATAGTCTAGGTGTCACATAATTTCAAGTAACAAATGAAAACCACTTTTTTTGAACCAGGTTTTTTGGAAAAAAACCCGGTTTTTTCGGTTTAAACCAGGTTTTCTCCCCCGACATTCTTTTTTCAACTAATATACATACTGAAAAAGGAAAATTACTTCCAAGAACAATTAAAATGAATAATAAGCAATTATATCAAACCGCACTAAATTTTATTAAAATACAGGATTGGGGAAAAAAACAGGAAAAGTTTAGAGAAAAACTTTTTTTTTACCATTGAAAAGCAAGTTTAGGATTTAGCACTTAGGATTCAAAATTTGGACAAAAACGCAAGTTTTGCAGCTTTTTCTAAGCCCAGTCTGTTACGCAATTTTGAATGTACAACTCCAAAAGTAGAAAAAATTCTTTCAACGTTCGCTGTAGCTGCTTTCGCAGTAAGAATTACTTCAACTTCCTTAAACACATCGGCATTAAACTTCTTAATATAGTTTTCTTGCATTCGTCACCATTCTATAACTGTTACTTTTCAATAAATTCCTTTTAAAACAGATACCTTTGGAATGGGAAACTTTTTGCACAAAATTTTAATATCAGAGTTAATAAGTTATTTTTGGGAAACATTTTCTTGGCTAACCGTTTCTTTTTTATCTGTTGACAATTCGTAATCATCTTTATCTACAGATTTTGGATGCAATAGAAAAGCGAGGTGGGCTGGTGTTATTGCCATTTCATAACGATGATCTAATTTTTTCAGTACATCTTTATTGAATTTCTTATCGTGCATTTGCTTTTTTAAAAATTAAAACAGTCTCTCCAATCGAACAATTTTCTCTCTGTGCCCTATCCAGAGCTACACTAATTGGTTTTAACTGCTGCAAGTAATCTTCTGCATTTCTTTTCAATGAAATTATTTGAAATTAAATTTTGAATCAATCTGATCTTTATAGCTTTCACTATGTTTACGTGAATGGGCCAAGATTTTAGATACCTCTCTAAGGCGTCAGCAAAAGAATCCCAACGAACTTCACATGGCAATATTAACTTTGGTGCATTTGACTTTTCTAAAGCAAGCACTTGCAAAATGATAATTCCTAAAATGCTTAATTACATGCAAAATTTGTTCTCTTACTTTTGGATCACTTTCATCCCCAGCCAGTAAGTTCAAAATATGAGCAGCACAACTGTAAGTAATAACTCTGAATTCTTCATCCTCAACTTCACACTCATCAGTCATACTGCAATGCGAATCTGTAGCGGCGCATTTCGAACGTCCCCAGTCGAAAGTTTATATAGTATATGTAATTTATCATCTCTCTATTTTCGACGTATGCAGCTCTGTCTTACATTTTACTTTCGTGTTATGTCATCTAAATCTCATCCTCTTCGACAGGAGGTTATTCCATTAAGCTTACGACGATTATATGATGCGCGACCCTCATACACACCTCCTTTTATTGCTCGTATGCGTACAGTTATTCAGACATTCAATTTTTGCGAATCACCATCTCAATCAACCGATCACTTTCTTAACAAACCTTGGATTATTCCGTCATATCATTACATTTACTGGCTAGGTGTACTAACTGTTTTTGCGTTTCTGCTACGTGTGGGTCCTTTTGTTTTGTTTTGATTAGCGCGTGCATGCCAGCCAGACTATCTGTGTGTATTGTTGCCTCTCGGCAATTTTGTGTTTCTAACCAGTTAAGGGCTTCTTTTATAGCTAAGATCTCTGCTTGGAAGACAGAATTGTCTTGTTTTAGTGTGAATTTAAACGTGTCCGTTAAGTGATTGTTGTTGTAAACACAGAATGCTGCACCTACTCCTTGTTCTGTTTTTGAGCCATCGGTATAGATATTTGTTATAGTTGGTGTGCTTGGTGGTAATGAGATATATTTATAGCTTATTTTATCCGCTGGATGAGTGCAGTTACTTTTAATTTTTTGTTGATAATCTATTGCATTAATACTGTATTGATCATTAGATGTGTTAAACCTTAGTGCATTAGCTATAATAGATTCTTTTAGTATTTGCAGGTGGAGTGGCGGAATGCTTGTTAATACGTTAAGTGCTACACTTGAAGTTGTCTTAAAACTCCTTGCTAGTCTGATTAATAGTGGTCTTTGTACACTGTTTAATGCATTGATGGCTGTTTTGTTTAGGTTGGTGCCCCATGCGGCTGATGCGTAAGTGAGGGTTTTTTCTGCTACCGTGTGGTACCAGAGTTTAAGTAGTTTGGTTTGGATACCCCAGGTCCTCGGGGCTAGTTTGATTAGCTGGTTGTGAATGTTTGTGGCTTTTGCCCTAAGTGATTTAATGTGTTCAAGGAAATTAAAAGTGTTGGTCTAGGACGACCCCTAAGTATTTGATTGATGCTACTGGTTTAATAGATTGATTATTTATCTTTACTATTGGTGGTCTTTGTTTGAATGGATTTTTAAAGGTCATGAAATTGCATTTATTTATTGAGAGGTTCAGGTGATATTTAGTACAAAAATCATTAAAGGTGTTCATGGCCATATTAGCGTTAGTTTCTAATTCGTTACGTTTATTGCCTGATATGATGAAACCGTAGTCATCTACGAAAGCTATTGTCTTTACATTGTTTTGATTAAAATCTTGCAGGAAAATGTCCGCGATAATTAACCACAGGAGTGGGCCTAGGCATGACCCCTGTGGGCAGCCCTTGTAGGTGTTAAGTTTAGTTTGTCCTAGACCGCCGTCGAATTCAATTGATCTGTTGGTTAGGTAGCTGTTGATTAAGTTTACTAGCTGCTTCGGGCAGTTGAGATCGTTTAGTCTTGTTATTATTTGGTCCCAATGTATTGAGTCGAAGGCGCCCTTAATGTCGACCGAGATTAGCATTTTGTAATTAGTATTTTTACAGTTTTTGTTCTTTTTTGCTGTTTTTGCTTCGTTGATTACTATTTTAAGTGCTGACTCTGTTGATCTGCCTTCTCGGAAGCCGAATTGTTTATCACTGAGTTTATTGTTTATTTCTAAGAAGTGTATTAGTCGTTGGTTGATTATTTTCTCTAGTAATTTGCCTAATGTTAGTAGAAGGCAGATCGGTCGATATGCATCCGGTTGTGTCGTGTCCTTGCCAGGTTTGGCGAAGTACACGACGGTAGCTGATTTTAAGTTATTTGGAAAGTGGTTTAGAGTTAAGAATTTGTTGACCCAGTTAGTTAGAATGTTCGAGTCGGCCTCGAAGACGCGCCTCCAAATCATGAAGTCTAGCCCGTCTGGACCTGGTGCTTTAGTTGTAAGGAAGGCAAAGAGAGCATCTCTCACCTCCTTTGTGTCTGCGTGTAGTTCAGTGTTTGTGTGTTGTGTGTATAGAGGTGGTTGGTCCGCGATGGTATCGTCTTTGTCTGGGAAGTGAAATTTGGATGGATACACCAGGACTTCCTGTTTGTTTGGAATATTATTGTTAGGTAATTTTAGGTTAAGGTCTGTTGGTTTGAATAGTTTACCGTGGCCCAGTTTATAAGCTGCACCATAAGAGTCTGAATGATTATTGCAGAATTGCTTCCAGGAGGTTTCTTTTGCTTTAGTTATTAGTTTGCGGTATGTAGCTTTTGCTTTATTGTATTCTTCTTTATTGAGTTTGGTTTCTATTGGGTCTTTGCTTGCTTGTAATCTTTTATTTAGTGCATTTAACCTATTTCTTTCGTATTTAAGTTTGTTTGTCCACCATGTGGGCGAGGTTGAGGGTTTAATCTTTCTGTATCTGTATGTTTTAGTTGCTATTGCGGTTACTGTTTTAATTAGAGCCCTGGTGTGCTCGTCTAGGTCTGTTATTGTTGCTATTTTATTGCAGTTGTCTATAAGGCCTGAGGCCTCGCTCTGTATCAATTTGATAAACTTAGGATGGTTGCCAAAATTAGTTTTTAGACGGTTTGAAGTTGGAACAATTAAGGATTGGCTAAGGTTAAACGTGATATATCTATGATCGCGCGCAGTATGTGTATCGTTGACGGTCCAGTCGTTGACTAATATGGAGCCGTCACGATTTCCTATGGTGAAGTCGGGATTACCCTTCGCGTGTGGCGTATAAAAAGTAGTTAGTGGTGTTTGTACGTTAAGTCTAATCAGGTCATGGGCAATATTAAAGTCTATTAGAAGATCTCCTCTATTGTCTGTTGTTGTGTAGCCCCATTGAGTTGACCTGGCGTTCAGATCTGCACCTAGTATGAGTGGTTTGTCCGATATTCCACTCATCTAGTGCTGTTGAGAGATCTGCGTGTGGCCTGACGTACTGCGAGCCGATAATGATGTTACCTAATGAGGTAGTTATGTTAGCGAAGGCTGCTGATTCAGTTGCTGGTATTAGATTTATTGTTGTTGTTTTAGTTATGACCAACCAGGCCTCTTTATTATTGGAGTGGTGTGTGGTCCACTGGTTTGGGTAACCATATAGTTTGCTATTGGTTAGGTAAGGATCTTGAATTAAAATTATAGCTACGTTATTATCTTGGGCGAACCTGGCAGAGAGGGCTGTTGCCGCTCTGCAGTTGTTTAAGTTAATTTGGAGGCATTTAATTTGGTTTGGTAATTGATTGGTCATGTTTGCTATTGTTTGTTGCTTACCTTGTTGCAGACAGATATTAATTGGCTGAAAGATAAGGATTGTTAATTTGTTGTGTGGTCACAAGCCCGACCAGGAGAGTTATTGATATGGGATTAATTTGGAATAAAGATGGAGAAAACTTAGTTATTGGATTGAAAATTTACTAGAAATTAAGTTTTGTTGAGTAGGACTTTGATAGTTTGCTAAAGTTAGAATTAAGATTATGGCCAATAGCCGTATTTAACTTGGTGGTATGTTGGACAGTATCTGCCGTTAGCCTTATGGTATATGTCTAGTGGGTACCACTCCGGGTCCTGCTTGTGGTACTCATTCATGTATTAACAGTTGTAGCAAACACAGGAGTCTCTGTTGATGCAGTTATTGGTGTGGTGTTTGCCTGCGCAGTGCATGCAGATGGGGCCGGAATCACAAACAGATTCCTTGTGGTTGAGGTTTTGGCACTTATGGCACCTATTTATCCTAACAAATTTAGATATTGAAGAGCGGCTTAGTCCGAAATAAATGTGCTGCTGCCGGCAAAGAATATTGGCAGAGACTTTGGTAAGGGAGATCACCCAATGCTGCAGCAACTGGTTGCTCCTGTGTTTGTTGACCCTATACAAACGGATAGGAAAGTCTGTTTGATTGGTGCAGAACTGAGCGTGCAGCCTATCGAACAGACAGTCCTTTGTAATGTAAGTTCGTTAGTTATGATGATATTTTGTCTGCGTTGTTTTGGAATTACGACTTTAAAGTCGTTGTTATTGAGATCGTTGATTAGGGTTTGTTTATCAGAATCGGTGTCGCAGTTGATTGTTACTTGTTTTGGTTGAATGTTAACTTTCCTTACTGAGGCCCTAGTCTGCAGTGAGGTAACTTTGTAAATGATTTCTTGCTTGTTAGCGTTTGGTGGAATGGGTAGATTAATAATAGTTGGGAGTCTGGGAGTGGGGGGTTGGTTCTCCGTTGGAGCGGCGGCTTGGGCGTACGTCCTTGGTGTTGTATCAGGTTGTTTAGATTGACTCAATAGTTCGTCAATTTTTGCGTTATTCGCTTGGATCTGCTCATACAGAGTTGTGGTAACGCTAATCAGTCCTTCGACATCGACTATTGTTGCCGGTCCCTCTGTCTGAGTGCCAGTTGTCTTAGTTCTTTTTGGTTTGGGTTGGATTTGTTTTGGTTGGGTTGGTTTTTGGGCCAACTGTTGGGCCAAGATCTGAAATAGGTTTTCTAAATCTCTGATCTTATCCCTGATGTTAAACACCATGCACGTTTGCTTACCCTTCACGTCCTTCGGCAGGTGAGGTGTTGCGAGATTTGTTAATCCCGTTAGGCTATCCAATAAAAGTGAGAACTCTTGGTTCACACGACCGGTTAGGTCAATCTCTAGGCCGATTAGCTTTTGCTTTATTAGCTTTTACGAGCTTATTCCGGAAACCAAAACTAAATCAGGAGATGAACAGCTCAACTCAGCAGCATGAGGGAAACAACTCAACTCCACCGCCTGCGCCGCCTGTATCGCAGAATCGGCTTTTTTTAACTACTGACCTTTAGCTAAAATGCAGTTGATAATGGTAATCACTAATTCCATAACTTTACAAATTTAATCCGGAAATGTTTGTGCACAAAGTGCTTCTTGGTGAATGATACAATGGTAAACAAGTATCTCGTGATTAATTTTTTCTTTCAAAACAGCAACAAACCCCTTTCTTACGCCGGTCCTACTTTTGGCCCCATGTGTTGAAATCGACACAATTTTATCCAGGGGAATATGATGTTTATCCATGCACTCAATTGCAGCCTTTCTGTGCTACGTAATCGTAGGGCAGACGTCAAACTTACTCGTCTTCGAATTGGCCACACTCGATTGACCCACCTTCACTTGCTGTTTGATGAACCCTCTCCTCACTGCAATACTTGCAACGTTTTACTCACAATCCATCACATTTTAATTTATTGCCCATGTTTTAACCGTCATCGTTTAACCTTTTTTGGTAGTTCCATTTTAACACTGCAGGATTTGTTAGGTGACTGCCATCATCCTAACATTTTTGCGTTTCTACGCGCAATTGGTCTCTTATACTGTATATAACAGTTTTTATCCTATTTACAATTTTATGTGTCTTTATTCAGCTTTGAATGCAACTGTTTTATGATACTTAACTACATTTAAATTTTATCTTGTTTTACTTACTCTTGAATGCGTTGGTTTCGTTGTATTCAGTTTTATAAATGCCGTGTGATTTTGATGGGGAAAACTTGTAGTATACATCTACCTAGGATTTTATTTTAAAACCGTTTGTTTGGCGCAGCATGTCCTTCTGTGGACTTTGTGCCATTAAACCCAACATTCAATTCAATTCAATTCAATTGCAGCCTTTGCGATATCTTCTTCACGCGTCTGACCTTCGAGTGGCAATAATTCTAAAAGTTCTTCTTTAGACCCTGAATGAGACATAAATCGTACAAAAAGTGAAACTTGCGCCGTACCATTTATGTCACAAGACTCGTCAACTGCTATTGATATAGCCGAAACCAATTTCAGATCTTCGATATGCTGGGTGGATATATTCGAACACATTTTAATTGTTCTATCTTTAATGGTTTTAGCAGACAATGGTAACTCTTTAATTCTTTTCAGAATATCTGCTTTGTTCTTAAAATACCGAAATAGCTCTTCGGATGCATTTATAAAAAAAATTTTTATGTATTCGCCGTCTGTGTACGGTTTCCCTCTCTTAGCAATCTGTTGGCTAAAAACAAAACTTGCCATATTATTATTGCTGGAAGATTGCATCCAGTTATTAAACACAGAAGTTGACGACTCTTGACTCTTCTGAAGTTCCTCAACTGCTTTCTTCCTTGCATCACCGGTAGGATATTTAGTGCTAAATGACGCTTGCTTTCTTGTAAAGTATCTCTCTAAATTTGACTTCTTGTTATGCGCGAATTTCTCCTTACAAACATGTCGGAAATCCATTCAAGTTTTAAATAAATGCAAAATTCTCGGTCCTCTCAACTTTAAATTCGCGGTTTTCATCTTCCGTTTTTCTTTGCTTTTTTTTTTTTGGTAGCCATGTTAATTGGGGTGCCTATAAAAATATTCCAAATATATTTTTTTCTAAAGCCACCAGTACAAAATTATTATCATTGCAGAGATACCAACTGCTCTGGACACGCCAAAATATTTATAAAAAAAACAGTAAATAACTACGAACTAAGTTTTGCAAGAATTTGCCTAATTTTGCTTAATTTTTATATGGTATAGCATCACATATCAGTCATTGAGTGGTGAATTGTATAAACCTACATTATTTAGAAATAGTGGTGGATAAAAGTCTCGCAAATTGAAAGTATTAAACCAAGAATCATAATAGATAAACTACCACTTTAAAATATTTATTTGCTGTCTAGAGCAAGTTGGCAATCTCTGTCATTATCAAATTGAGGAAAATAAAAACTAATTTATGATTAAATGAGTGATTCACTCCCCAGTGCCACCGTTTTTCGCTGAAGTGCGCTTTGTTACACGGTGTTTTGGTGAGGGAAAAAGATGCACGCGTTGCAATTTAAAAACAGTTTACTTTCACAAGGGAAGGAAAAGGAAAGACAGAAAATACAAAACTTAAATTAAAGAATAAAAATACAATATACAAGATGTTAAAACTTAGCTGTTGTATGATAAATCCTTAAACATGGTTGGACACATAAATCAACATCACATTCATTGCACTGATAGCGAGATTCACGACGAATACACACGGGAAACGAAAGCGAAAGAAGAATAAGCTCGATCTTATTCAAATCGAAACACACAAGCAAAATATACGAGATTACTTTTCCAACACATCCCTTTCCCATTCCCCCTCCTCAGGACCGGCCCTAGACATTTTGGCGCTCCGGGCAAAACCTTAATTTTGCGCTCCCCCTTCCCCCGTTTTTTTTAAGTAAATCTCATGCGACCATATCAGAAGGTCAAGAAAATATAAAAAAGAAACGTTTTATTAAAAACTGAATAATCAGATAACAAGATAAGCAATTTAGCACTTAGGCAAAATAACAAAAATTAAAGTGTAGTAATGCTAACTAAACTAATATCCCATATTATAAATAAATTCTAACTAACCAAAGTAATTAAAATGCCCTTTTTCTAACTTTTCTTTCAGCAAACTCACGAACCAGTGATTTCAAGTCTAATTTGTCACTAATTTGGTGTTCTATAGCTATCATTGCCAATCCATTGACAGGGTGCGTAGCGTTTGTAAAAAGTACTTAAAGGTGCTTTTGGGGGGATTTCGTTTTTAAAAGCTTTTAAACCCAAGTAGCACCGAATATTAGCTAACATCAGAAAATAGGTAAAATCTAACGTTATCTTACATAACCTCTAATATTAGAAAGATACAAAAGGTCGCTGTTTGCTCAGCCTTATGTAATATTAGATTCTATGCAAACTAATATTATCTAGCGTTCGCCATAATATTATTTTGCATTAGTTTTGATGCTATATAATATTAGATTTTCTATTTTCTGATATTATTTTGCTTTGTTTCTTATTTTTTTGGAGTAAGCAAGAGGAAGATATGGATGGTAGTAGAATAATTCGGCGATATAATTTTACTTAATTTTCTGTATTGTTGTGAAGCACTAAAACATAGAACAATAGTTTTATGTCATTCCATGTATTATTTACTTATCAATACAGAAATACTAAATAAAGTTATATTAGCAAATTCTGCTACCTTCCATTTTTCTCCTCTTTACTCCAAAGTATATCTTATGTTCAGCTGATTTTTTTTAATATTTCAAACTTAATTAGGAAATATTTTGTTGCAACTTTTATTGATATTTTTTTTTTTCATTTCTTCATACAATGGGTATTCAAGCAAATTTTATATCATTAATGATTTTCAAGTCCCAATTTAAAATGTACTCTTAATTTTTTTTTTTTTTTTGAAAAAAGAGCCTATTTTATCAAAAGCTCAATTGAATTTGTTAGTTTGCAATATATTTTAAAATTTGTAATTTAAGCCATTTGTAATTTTACAATTATCAATCATTATTTATATTCTGAAATTGTAAATTAAGAAAACCACACTACATAATTGCTAAGTTAAATTTACATTTAAATTGAGTTGAAAATTTACCTGAATTTTTTTTCCTACTAGTATATAACTAAGTTATTCATTTCCAAAAATATTAAAATAAAATTATATCTCAAATTTTTAAATTGTTATTTTTTGTAATAACTGACACAATAAAGAAAATTGAAAATTATTCAAATTACTTACTTGCATAAATTATTTCACTTCTATCATTGAAATTAAACAGAGAAATACTTACGTAACTTTATCCTTTTACAATCTGAAATTTTACTTACGAAACACAAGAAACAAAACCTAAGGGCACCTGTAGAAATATTATCAGGGAGTGGAAACAAAAAGAGCTTTTATGAATTTTAATTAAAAAAATTTGCAATTATTTTTTGTAATGTAAAAATAATTTTACATTGGGACATCAAAAATTTTTAACGATTCAATAATTAGTTAAATTTTCACAAACATCTAATTGCATACAAGAATGAGACGAAAAAACATAACATACTTTTTTACTATATGTTGCTTTTGTATTGATGCAAATTTGACTGACATCAGTTACTTTTTCAAAACCCTGCTATCACAAAATTTTTCTTTAAAATCAACTAATTCCTTGTTTGTATTTCGCTGATAAGAGTTTATGCTTCATGAACATAGTAAAAACAAACATAACATTATAGGCAAATGTCTTGAATGAGACTTTAAGAAGAAAAAAAAAGAAGATGCAATTCTACACGTTTTCACAAAGAATATACAAGACCTTAAAGATGAAAGTTTGAGCAATATTCTTTTAGGAATTATAATCATGATATAAATGTTATTCAGTCAAAAGAACTTTTCACGATTATAATTATTTTACAATAATATGATTTTAAACATGATAAAAATAAAAAAGCATAAATTCTTGTCTCAAATAAATAATTAAGTGAAAATTTCCAAAATTAAAATAATAAACTCAATGTTGATGATGAAAATCCTCAAGAGTTTCAGTTAGGGCGCTTTTTCATTACACGACACGATAACGACAAAACGGATCCGATTATCGGCGAACGACATAGGGTCAGGTAAAATACATGGTCAGCACAGCAACGGAGCGCTTTTTCACTCACCGATACGATAACGATTATGTCGTATCCGACAAGGCGATTTCGTTTGTCGGAATCAAATGTCGGTTAGGCAAGCAAATTTCTCCTCAAATCGTGGCGATTTTATTAGTTGTTGTGTATCTTTCCTGTTTTATCTCCTCTTTTGATATCATTATTTTATTCTTTTAATCAATTTTAATATTTTATTAGATCATGTCAAATGTAAAATTCGAAAATAAAAGTTTTATATAATTTATTCTCATGTCTGGTTATAAATTTTTAATTTCATGAAGCTGCATTTTTTACATTATAATGAGGTTGAAAGACGTAAACAATCATAAAAGTTTCATTGAAAATTTTTATAAATTCATTATATGCTTTAATGAAGGGATGGTATTTTTTATAATAGTAATGGTTTGATAAGAAGGCAAATAAAGACCCTTATGTATTTCAAACAGAACTCGATCTAACTACTGGTTTCTGCTTGATTGAATAATATAAAGTCTGTTCCCTGATTCAACTGAAACATTTTTTTAAAACATGATAGAACGGCTTCATAAGATAAATTTGATAAAACTCATTTAAACAATCATCTAAAAAGATTATTCTAAATGAAACTAATATTTTAATTCGATTTGAAAAAAAAACGTTAATACTTTAAAATATTTAAAGAATTTAAGTAATGTTAAGTGATTACAGACATAATTTTAAGAATAGATTGGCTGCACTTAAAAATCGCCAAATCTGTAGCTGTGGTGGCGTTAATCTGTAAGTACCATTTCGTGCACCCCAAAACGTTTCTGCACTGCTAGCTTTTTTCTTCTAAAATAAAGTAAGAAGTTTGAGACGACGATTATCATCCGGCATATTTAAAGTTCGCAGAAAAAAAACCCAGCAGAACACAAGCAACTGCTCACTTGTTGGGTCTTTGTGCCAACTAAATTAAATGAACGCCAATTTACGATACTACCAATAATTTTATCAAAAAAATAACATATTTTATTTCTTAAACATTTTAGAACACAACAACATTTATTATATACATAACTCCGTTGCCAAAACGAATTCAAAACTAAAACTTATAATTTTTCAAAACACGTTCAAATAAATTATTTAAATTTTATGTCTCTACACACTCAAGCTCAAAACATTGAATGAACAAGAATTTCTACTTCTCGCACTAACGATATCGGACAAGTGAAAAAACAATTGCTTAAACGATCCGGCAACGACATTGTCGTTCACACATTTGTCGTCCGATTTTGTCGGTATCGTGTCGTGTAATGAAAAAGCGCCCTAATACTTTAAAATCAGCATTAAAAAAAATTGCTTCCGATATCATACCGAAAGATTAAAAAAAAAAAAATTTAAATATTCAACTGTTACAGTAATTAAGAAAAAAGAAATCCATAATAAATATAACTATTTCACAGCATAATACCTTTATTTAAAAACAAAACACACTGTAATATAAATTTCATCCAATTGTAAATGTAATACATTACCTTTATTGTTCAAAATTAACGTCGACAACTTTGTGTTAAAACAAAAGTTAAAAATACTTAATTGTTATTAATAAAATCATTTTCTTTTCATAACTTTAAACTGTTTGATACAGTTTGAGTTCTAATTATTAGTCTATATTTGCTTGAAAATATATTTCCAAGTGGTCGTTAAATGCTTTTATGAAAAATTCAGCAACAGTTTTTGTATGCACCACAAAAAAACAGGGATGAACTTCACAAGTTTCCCTCTTTCTCCAAACTTCAACATGACAGCATCTTTCTTCAACATGATGACTTAAATGGTAGATTTAAAGTGGTCCTTGCTGAATAATCACTGTTAAAATCATTCGCAGTAAGGATCGAACTTAATATTCCATCAGAGTGTGCCATTTCCATTTGTAGTGTCTTGATAGTAGATTTCCTTGAAGATGAAAAGCTATACTGAAATTTAAAAAGAAAATACATCAGATTTTGCAATGGAAAAAAAATTATAACTATTAAACATTGAATATTTATTTGATACTTTAATTATTTAATGTGAAAATGTTTTTCAGAAATTGTAATATCCTTTACAATGAAATTAAATGGTTTAATTGCGGTATCGATACCAGTGTAAAAAAAATTTCTTTAGTGTCACACAAAAAATAACAGTGTGAGAAGGAGATCAACAAAAAGAATTTAGCTCATAAGCACTCCCAAGCAAAGTATCATATATTTAAAAAATAAAAAAAAATCAAATTGCAAAACCTTTCAACTTCTTTTATTAGAACAGAAAATAACTACTCGCTATGTGGCAAATCAACAAAAAGAGTGCCGAAAAATATTAAATAAACAAATGCTTATTTTAAAAATCGTATAAGTACATAAATGTAAAAAGATACTATGAGAATTCAAAATCATCAATTTATGGTTGAAAAACACAGGTAGAATGAGAATTCTTTAACAATTCACATATTTCAAAGTTGTAATATATATATTAATTATATTTTGCCCTCCCCATTAATATGTTTACATAACGTTCTTTAAAAGTCAATATGCATAATATTTATATTTTATTGTCTAGTTAAATTTTTAATCTCAGATCTCATAAGCACTAATAGAAATTTATTTAAAAACTTCATTAAACAATAATTATTTATTAGACTAATTATTATTGTAATAATTATTTAATAAATATTTATTAACTAAAAGAAACATTACAGAATAGGACAAACTCGAAAGGTATAACTCCGGGCAAACATATACATATTTTTTAAAAAAAAATTGCAAGTTTAAAATCTATTTGGCGATTGCAGTTGGCGGGACAGATCACGATACTGAAATGTCCCCAAGAAATTTAAATAAAAATGTTTAATTCTTTTTTTTACAATATTTTAGACATGAAATTTTAATACAGTAACAATATTGTTTGTATTGAATGTTAAACATTCTAGAATGTAATGGTTTAAACTGAGCTAAAAGTAGCAGATCATTAATTTTCTAATTGTTTTAACTTGGCTAATTTGTTTACAGACAACTATTTTTATCTTTTTCATTGTTGCAGAAAAACTTTGCCAGGGTTAAATTACTTAGCAAATATTGTTTTACAAGCATATTTTGAACTTATTACATTACTTATTATTTATATTTAAAAAAGTGGTGAAAAGTGTTAAATAAACAATTGCTTATTTTCTTCCATTGTATAATTTAAAATCTGATTAATGTAAAAGAACATCAATGTAAAAAGATACTATGAGAATTTAAAATCATCAATTCATGGTTGAAAAAATCATATAGAAGGAGAATTCTCTAACAATTCACATAATTCAAAGTTGTAAATATATAAAATATAGTTCGCCCCTTCCCCCAAATATTTTGGCATAGCATTCTTTAAAAGTCAGTATGCATACCCAACATTTGTCAAATATTTTTTTCTTATAGTTTAACTAAATTTTTACAGCATTAGATTATTTCTAACAGGAATTTATTTAAAAAATATAATTTAATCAAAGCTCTACATTCACCATAATCACCATTTTGAATAGACCATATTATTGTTCATTTTTTAATCATTTACAAATTAATATAAATAATGATACATCAAAAACATACAGATTAGCCTATATTCAAATAAAAATCAGTCTATATTTAAAGAAAAATGCTTAATTGATTGTTGTACAATATTTTAATCATGAAATTTTAATATGCTCGTAATATTGTTTGTATTAAACTTTCTACAATATAATGGTTTTAACTGCGCTAAAAGTAGCAGATTATATATAGATATATATTTCTTACTTAACACGGCTAATTTATTTACAGACCATTACTTTTGCCTTTTTCATTTTTGCAGAAAAACAGTGTTTATTACTTACAGCTAGACAATACGTTTCAACCAAGAAGTCAACAACTACGAATGAACAATAATAATCACAATATAAAATATTTACTGACCTTATTGAATACATGATCAATAAATTAATTCTTAAATGTTTTAATTTAGCGGTGAAGTTTATTAAGTAGGTACACTGAATGTTTCTACAACATCTACAATCTCAAACATATCGTGCTTTAAATTACTTTTCTAGCTGATTTTTAACTCAAGGAAAAAACATTACCTACATAACTAAACATAACTACGATACTAATTTATCATGTAACCATCATTGACATTTATAAAGTTTACAAAAAACTACTAAATTATAAATACCTTAAATAGTAGAAACGAAAGCTCATGAGCGGAAACAAGATCGCCATCTTGTCGTCTTGTAAACAAGCAGAAGGAGCAGCAGACAACTCAACAGAAACAGTTGAAAAAGTTTTTCGAGTTTAATCGTTCGCAAACTACCACTCATATTATCTGCCATAAAATAGCATTGGCTGAAAATGATATTCGCGATCGCAACGAACTATAGGGGGCGTTGTTGTATGAGACTAATACCTGCGAATTCTATATGAACAGTCATTCATTTACTCTAGAGACGTCTTTAATGTAGCGTGTAGCATTGCAACGTTCCTTCTTTATCTTGGCTAATTAAATTTAAAAAAGAAAAATGTTTAATATCCTTTCTTATGCAAACGAAAGCAAAATGGTATATCTTTTTTTTAGAGAAGGAACATCCAAAGCACATCGGAAAAATATTTGCACATAAACAGAAAAAAATATGTATATTCTTATAAGAGTTAAAACCTAATTCCCAAGAAATAGTTTTACTAAATTTAATGATATAACATGAAAGGCCTATTTAAACTTTACTTTCCATAGTTTTAAGAATCATATTATTTCAAAAATTAAAATGAACAAAAAATATACATAAGCCTAATTTTATGAAATTTAATTTAGTAAAAAAAGTTTTTTGACAACAATTTTTATCAAAAAATTTCAAATTTCAATAAAAATCCTTATTTAGAAACTAAGAAACGTAAAATAACAAATGCTTACAATACAAAGCAAAAAAGAAAAAACCAATTCTAAAAATTCCTTACATTAAAATAAACAACTTTCATGTTTTTTCTATTTTGATTCATAATCGGAAGCAGAAAACCATTCTATCATCAAATAAGAAAAAAACTACTTAAAAGTAAAATTTTTTATTTTATAAAAATTAACACTTACCTGCTTTATAAGTCAGAAGAATTCCAAAATGATTTGTTTTTCGATTTTTGTTACCATTTTTTAGTGCTACGAAAATGCGTCTTTGGGATTTGCCAAAAATAGAAAAAGATGCAATTTTATTTTTTCAGGAGCGAAATATTTTGCCCATTATCCACCGAAATCCAAAAAACTACTTTGATTTTAAATAAAGTGTTTCATTTTATGATTTGTCAAAAAAATTTTAGGTGTAGATCGGCGCATTTAAAAACCGCCAAATCTGTAGCTGCTGTGGCGTTAGTACATTAGTACCGAATTTTTATTCATACTTTTCTGAATCATATTACTTGAAACATTAGAATATGCAAGAAATATACATAAACACATAATGTTATACCATTCATGTTTTCAAAAAAAGTATTTTGACAACAATTTTTATCAAAAAATTATAAACTATAAAACGGAAAATAAAGAATTCTTAGGATAAAAAACGATTTTAAGAATTCTTTACATTGAAATAAAAACTTTCATATTGTTTCTTTTCTTATTATTCTTATAGTTCTTAATCAGACGTAAAAAACCATTCTGTAGAAAACTATCATCAAATAAAATTTAAAAAAATTTACAAGCTAATTTTTTATTATAAAAACCATAACACTCACCTTCTTTATAAATCCGCAGAGTTCGAAATGAAATGTTCTTCGTTTGAAAGTTTTATTTTCAAATAATATGTACATAGATTATCCCTTTATTACTTTTAGATAACGTACCACACATCAAAATTTTATAATTGTAAGATTTCGATATGAATTTGAATATGTAGTTTAAAAACAGAACAGCTGAATTCTAGATGAAATTATCTATTCTTTCAAAACTAAAAAATACTTACCAAGAAAACGATAAAAAATTTATTAATCATCAGCACAAATGACACTATTTCAAGTAATTTGGTTGATTCTTTATTGTTGTTTTCCGAATTATAGAGATACAGAAATATATACTGTTCTGTAACAAAGAAGAGTATTCTATAACTATTGCAGTTCTTGACGTTCTGAATTCACATTTATTTATTGGAATGACGATGACTTCATCTCAATGTTGACTTCATTTTAATTTGTAATGAATTGAAGACATAATAAATTATTTTACCGTAATATACACATCTGTGACAGCAAGTGATCATGAAATTGTAAGTTATGTTCTTGGTAATAGAAAGGTAAAAATTATGGAGAAATTGTTCTTCAAATGCTTGGCGTGTTCTGCTTCAATGTTTGGCATGTTCTGGTTAGTTTTTTCAAGTTCTTCAGCTTTTCCTTAGGAAAATTTTTATTTTTATTTGCTGCTAAGAAAATGGCGTCCGTCATGGCCAATGATTTTTATGGAACTAAATAAAAACGTGATAAATTAATGTCTGATATTTACAGGCTCCCGCTAGAGGGCGTACTCGAGCGTTGCGATCGCGAATTTTAAGCAATATTTAATTTATCGTTTTCTTTCATAAATAAATGTTTATTTATTAATAATATGGGATAACCTTTCGCAAAAATGTCGCGCTGGACCAAAAGTAATGAAATAGATGATAATTTTGAAAGTTCGAATGTTAGATCGAATACTTTTTAATTTTATATAATATTAGCTCTAATATTAGAAGATGGGATTCAATAGTATTGCGTTTTCTAGCACGGCAGTATTATATTGCATCTTTCTAATATTAGATCATATCTTTTTGCTACCTGGGAAGGTGCTTTTTTCAGCTGGCGTTTTTAAAAAGTGCTTTTTTCCGAATAATTTTTTTTTTACCTTCAGTGATATCTGGTGGATCCCATGCATTTCACGAAAAAATGGGGTGTGTTGCTACGTAATCATTCACGCGGACTTCATGTCGTACCCACGTTATGACTTGCGCATGCGCGCACACCGAACCGAAACATGAGTGCTTCAATTCGGATAGAGAATATAAGATCCTTATGAAATGTTTTTCTTTTTAATTTATTTTAATTTTGTTCTTGTTTATTTTATTTTACTTCTAACACTTTTTTTGACGTAGGGGGTAAGGGTACTTTTGTTCTGAGTTCAGGGTCAAGTTGAATTCACTCGGTGATGTGGGAAAGTACTGATTGTTTCGATTTACGCCAGTTTCTTTTTTTTTTTTAACGCTAAAACTGTTTATAAAAAGTTTTTGTTTTTCAATAATATCATTGATTGAATATGAATTTTTTGAGTGCTTGAAAACTTTTGTAAAGTGCTTGAAAAGTTTTTAAAAAGTGCTTATTTTTGATTCAGAGATTTGGCTACGCACCCTGATTGAGACGATTTTGCGTCTGCATCGTTCTGAGATAATTTATTATTATTTTTTGTTTTGAAAAGCTTCTTTTCCCTGAAGCCACAGTGACTGGCAATGTAAGTAGGATTCTCAATGCTATGCTGAGGTTTGGTGCGAATTTAAGTGTAGCGATAAACTTGAGAACTTCAACGGGGTTTTCCTTTCTTGTTATTAATGACGAAACAATGCTTATTTCATCAGCTAGTTCCAGGGCGTTAAGATAGCTTGAATTTCCATCAGTTAAAACTACTTCCAAATCTTTGCAATGAGCCAGTAGCTCATTTCTGGGCACGTCTTTTAGACCAAAAATATTATACAAAGAGCTGAAATAATTACTGTGAGTATTTAGCAAATTATATGTGGTTTCCAAGGCATTTATAGCTTGATCTATAGTGTGAAAAAAAATCTATTTTATATTTTTGTTTGAGGTCTTGAACGGGTTCATCCGGGCCCTCATACAAAAACGCTCTTGTTTTGCTTCTGACACGATGACGTGGTGTGGTGGTTTCGAAATTAGCTTTCACGTCAATCTCTGAAGCAAGCTCGGTTGCTTCTAAAATGATGCTTTCAAAAGTTTCATTTGATCTCAGGTTTTCGAAGAAGAGTTTGCAGTTGCTAAGCATATCAATAGCTTGTGACATGTCAAAATTTACAGTTTGCAAAAGTTTGCTGATGGGGTTAATGTGACTCAAAATTTTGTACCAGATCACAACAGAGCATATAAATTTGAACTGCTTCAAATTATTTAATAATCCGCTAGCCTCGTCTCTGATCATATTATCGATTTCTGAATCTTCATATATGCTGTACAAAGCATCTTGAATTGGACCAATTTGAAACCGCAGAGCTTTTAATGAGTTAACTCGACTTTCCCATCGCGTATCACTCAATGGTTTTAGGGTGTAAGTATCAATATATTTCCGTAATATTGCCCAACAAAAAGAAGAGAAAGAAAAAAATGTGTATAACTTTTGAAAAATATTGAAGACTGCTGCATGGAACATAAAATGCTCTGGGGTTTATATTTCTGATTCTTGTTTGTACTCCCGATTTTTCTCCTCTCATATTGGAACCATTGTCATACCCTTGACCGCGCATGTTTTCGACTTTAAGTCTATTTTTCTCTAACAGTTACTGTTCTAGCTCAACCGTTAATCCGGCTGTATGTGAAGATGCATTGTCATGGTGAAGCATTAGTTCCTTACCATACAGCACATTGACTTCGTTATGACATCCTAAAGTTGTCATCTTCAGGATTCTGCGACTTCCAGAGGAAGTCCTACATTTACCGCTAAATGTCCTACGGATGTCATCTGCGTGTTAGAATGTCCCACCTGCAGATATCTTAATGATGTCATAACTAGGACAGTTTCAGGATACCTTTAGAACGTTTTAGGATGGCATTAGGACGAAAAAAGACCAGTTTAGTAAGGATTTAGATAACTTATAGGAGGTATGTCGGAATAGGTATGATAGTAATAGGAGGGTGTCTTATTTTTGTTATAAATTTCATCTCTGAAATTTTTATTCATATTGGTGACTTAAATACTTTGTGAAAAGATTTTTCTTTTAAATTTACTGAACTAGAGGTTAGAAAAATGTTTTCTAAATGAAAAAAAAAAGGGTGATAGTTTCTAATTTGTATTACATTCTATCTCGATTGGCATTACTAATTTTCCTAGAAAAATGGGCTATTCCTCAACTATTTTTTTAGAAAACTTAGTAACGCAAAAGAAAGTAAAACAGTAAAAAAAAAAAAAAAACTTATCTAAAGAAAAGAATAATATATAATTTTAATCCAAAAATATGCAAGTTTATTGGATTTCACATTTCTATTGTTTGGAATAAAAACTTGGCCATTATTAAAAATTCTAATTAAATGTACCCTTCGAACACCAAGCAAGGTTATAAGTCTCTCACTTAGCGTTAGTTTTCTTCAAAGAATATTTCTACTTTAATTATGAGTCCTGTTGAATCTTTCGTGAACCTTGTAATTCACGATTGCTTCATTATTGCTCATATTGTTTAATGTAGTAGATATATTAAAGATCTTATATAATAATGAATAATTTTGTTTTTAACGTTGATCTTAATACTGAGAACTTTGGATTAATATATAAGTTACTCGTATTATCAATTGTTACTATTATACCGGCAAAAATTTTTTTGACTGCATTCATCTGCAAAATTTACTAAAAAACATTTTATATTTTACATAGTTTAAATGAAGTTGTGACTATTTTATTAAAAACTCAACATAGATGTTTACGGATCACATACTTTATTGTGTCAATGATGGAATTTAAAAAACAAATAAAACTAGAAAATTATCTGCTTTTATATACAAACTAAAACAGCTGTTGGCATGTTTTGCTGCAGAATTGTTAGCTGAAGGCATTCCTCAATCTGTATCTTGTGAAGATATTAAAAATGATAACTTGTTTTAAGGATTTATGCATTTTTTGCAGTATGTATGTTTTATGTATGCAAATAAATATGAGAATAGAAAAAAAAAACAATATTAGAATCACATAAATAAAACTTTTATTTATGCAATTATTTCTTAAATTTTTTTTCAGAGTACAATCTTCTCTCTTTAGCATGGCGCAACCAGCCTTTAATAACATTTTCTACTTCATTCACTTTAGTGCTAGGGAAAACACTGCAAACAGCCTCTAAAACAAAACAAAAAGAAAATATAAACAAACCAGTAGGTAGTTTTATGAATAAACATAAAATTATTTCAGAACCTATTTAAAAGGTATCTAAAAGTAAATTAGTAGAAGCCCAAATTTCTGTCACTCTCAGGACCAGAGATACGTAGGAAAAATGTTATCGGGTTACCTTTTTAAGCTGCTTTTTTAATTGCCCATCATACGTAAAATAAAATGATTTCATTCATTGTCACAAGAATAATCTAGTAACAACAACTAATAATGATAAAGCTGTTAATACAAACACATGTAAGAATGATCAGAATATTTTAAAGTGCAAGTCAAAAGAAGAGTTGGATAACTGAAGTATCGTATGATTACCGTACTACTGTGACTGAACAAGAAGATGGCGATACTAATAACAAAATTATTTCAAACAATTACACACTTTATAAATTATTCCAAACACAGTATAAACTCATTGAAAATTCATGGAATACTAAAATTATAGTATATTAAAAAGTAAAAAAAAAAGCTGTTTATAGATGTTTATTTGAAAACTAAATTTAATAATAATACCATTTAAATGGGTATAGATACTTTTAGTAATAAGATTCATTTTCTAGAAGGCAACTTTAGCAACACAAATTTTAACTATATACTGTCAAACTACAAATGTAATAAATGAATTTATCTATATATATAAACAGTGATTAAATATTACCAATAATTGCGTCTGAAACTCTGCAACCAAAAAATCTTTTTTTTTCTTCATTTTTGCCCACCTACTTCTGCAGTTCAGCAACATCATCAGGCATGATGTGACGAAGTGTTCGTCTTGTATGGTCTTTGAAATCATTTCCACCAAGACTTTGCAATCTAGCAGACTATAAGAAGAAAAAAAAATTATTAAAATTAAAAAATGGATCACCTTATACCTTAAGTTTAGAAAATAATTAATCTATTCATTATATTAAAAATACTTAAAAGCAAATCTGCTGATTATATATTAAGTTATAAATTAATTAAAGGAAGTTTGTAAAAACTCTCCGCTTGAATTTTTATCATTGGGGAGAAAATTTTCTATAACTTTAAATGCTAGAGAAAATATGATCATATAAAGGTTTTCACTTTTAGCTTAAAAAATTAATTACCAATTCAGCCCAGCCTTTAATTTCAAATTATCCAGCAAAGAATTAAGCTTTATAAATTCACCGTCACATTTCACTGGAATCCCAAGGTCAAATCTTTGATGAATTTGAAAAAAATTGAAGGTTACTAATAAATTCAAGATGAAGTGTGTTGCTCACGTCTTAATTCAAAATAAACCCGTTATCATGATCTCATAAGAAAAAATAATTAATATTGAAGAATATTATCAAAGATTATATTTAAAAGCATTCTTTAACAACTTTTCAAACTAAGTCATTTAATTTATGGGGAATTCTATAAATATAATATACAGAAATTAAGTACGGAAATAAAATGAAAAAAAATTATGTAAGTATCTGAAACGAATAAGAAATTATACAAATAACAATATTTTAAAAAAGCGAATCGACATGTAAATGATACAATTATTGAAAATTTATTTTAAAGGAAACAAAATTTAATTTTGAAAATAGCTTATCGTAAATATCAACTGCATAAAAAGATTATGCAGTTATCTTTATCTCTATACAATTTGGGTTGTATGAAACTCGTAAATGAAAATAGAGAACCATACCATTACGAGAATCCATTTTTTGTAGAATAAGCTCTAACATTTCTCCTTTCTATTAAGCACACCTTCTGGGTGAGCTTAATAAGTTTAATTTCACGCAAAAGGGACCGTAGAACACCTATTACAAAAAACGAAAAAAATATTTTAAAAATTAAACTGTTTTTCTTTTATTTAAGACTATAAATGTGTCTTGTACTCTTTGATACATTGTGTGACATTTACCCCTTGGCTTGCTAAGTTTTTAAAAAATATTTTAGTTGATTTAACTTCATATAACTATATACACATCCTCCTAAAGAAATATTGATTAATAAATAATATGGAAGTAAGAAGTAGATTTCAATTAAGAGTTTGATATTTGTTGAAAGAAATAGCATAATTTTCTCTAATTTCTACATTATTATAAGCAAAACAATATTAATGAGCTCTCAAGTGATTCACTGTTCACAATGGAAGAATGGTTGATAAACTCACCAGTTGAGTAAATAGGAACATCAGCCACTGTATTAGATTGATCCATTGGAGAATCTAGGGAAAAGAAATACAATTAAGTCTTTTGTTTTTAAAAGCATGATGCAAATTTAGTGCCACAATCAATCAATCTGTTTAAAAAATATATATACATCTAAAAATTACATACAGAGCAATGACTAATAAATAGGTAAATTAAACGTTTGAAATATTGATTTAATTTTCATTAAAATATTAAAAACTTCAAAAAACAACAAATAACAGTTTAAACGGGGAAGTTTAGCATTAGTTTCTTCTAATGATTTGGTTCCATTAAATTTTATTCGTATAAGCGGGTAATTCGATTATCCGATATGCGATTAAGTGGGGACGACAGTACAAAATAACTAAAAAGAATTATTTATCACAAAAAACTGAAACTTTCTATTTTTAAACACGTTACATTTTCAATAAAATTAGCATTAGTACATTTTTGTTCATAAAGGATTGCAGTTTGGACTTATAAAAACAAAGCTTACGAAGAAATATAGAATTTGAAATTTCAATTAAATAAGATCTATGAAAAATAATTTCAGCTGAAAAAATCTAAAAAAGAAGAAAAAAAATACTATTTCAAGCACAAAATAAAAGCTTAGTAGAAAATGGAAAAAGAATTCCTATTTTCAGAATTCAAATGTGATTTATCTTTTTCTATCCCTAGCTCCTACTAATGAATATAAATAACATAGCATTTTTAATTGCTCTTTTTTCTTTCTTTTAATTATTTTACTGCACAAAAAAGATTAAAAAAATAATTTTATCTGCTTCATAAAAATCAATTTTTACCCGAAATAGTTTAATTGGAAAGTAATAACACATTTAATGCAATTTAATTAAACTTAATATTTAAACTATAAGACTGCAAAGAATAAATATGTATTCATAAAAAAATTATACTTACATTCAAAAGGTAGATAGGATGATCGTTGGCATGTGAGCGGATTTTCTATTTTATTCAATAATAATATAACTTTATAAAATACGCTTTGAGTAACTAAGTATCCGTACTAGACAGTTAAAGACAGGTCAGTGAAGTAATTGCTACACAGCTGCATGTGCATTGAGCACCGTCCTTCCCCTTCTTAACCACATGGACAAAGATATTGTCTTTATTCTCAGAAAGAGTAAGAGAAAACATGAGAAAATATAGCTTAGGGCATTTCTAGCTAACCACTTTTAAAAGACCCTCGATTTTTCAAGTTGACAGAAATATCCGGGGTTTCGTCTGCTGCTTCACAAGATCGAGTCCCACCACCATCCTTTTTTTGCGCCTTTTCATAGTGCCCACAGCGGCTTGATCAAACAGAATTGCCACTTCTCCGTGAATATTCGGAATTCTCTATTTTCACCATATTTTTATTGAAATAATTAATTAATCCAAAATTACAACATTTAATACTTTAAACTCGGCAACCATTCTCAAATTGTGTGAAATTATCGAAGTGTCGATTCGATTGAGTGTAACTCTATTTAATGTTTCAGAATTCTTAGGATTTTTGAAAAAAAATATAAAAAGCAAAATTTTATTTTCAAAACGGAAACTTTTATAAAGGTTAAGTGAGGATCACATATATGTTAACTATTTTCCATAGAGAATATCAAATTTTGTTGTCATGATCAATTGTTCTAAAGATATGAATTGATCCCTGAACACTTTATTTTAGGTTAAAAAATTTTGAACTCAAGTAATAATCCAATCATCATAGAATTTTAAAAGTTATGAACTGAATGGTAGTTAACAAATTAAATGTTTTTATTTTCTTTTTTGGAGTTAGGAGTCCTTTGGAGTTAGTAAAATTCTTCATAATAGAAAAATAGCGTTTACTAATTGAAAATATAAATTATTTAATAATTTGTGTTATTTAAACAGAATTTAACAATTTAAATAATATATTTTGAATAATAAAGTATCCTTTTTAATAGGTTCTCTTATTTGCAATTTTTTCCTTATATTTTGAAAGTAAAAAAAAAAAAAAAATAGGTTGCATCACCGGCACGATTATTTCACATAAAATTATAATAATTCTCAAAACTAAAAAATCATGTAAGTTCATCACCTCCTTTAAAAAAATTACTTAAACCTCTAATAAAGAGTTAATATAATTCAGATAAGTAATATCTGAATTTTATGATACATTAT
Organism: Parasteatoda tepidariorum; assembly: GCF_982258835.1. Classification (NCBI taxonomy): domain Eukaryota; kingdom Metazoa; phylum Arthropoda; class Arachnida; order Araneae; family Theridiidae; genus Parasteatoda; species Parasteatoda tepidariorum. Next base: position 101,833,127 of record NC_141763.1, read on the forward strand.
TAGCTAACTAAAAATTAAGGTCACTACAAAATTTTTTTAAATTTAAGAATGTGTCGTTGAAATAATAATACAAGAGAAATGGTTTTCGAGATTTTGGCATGTAATGTCGGTCATCTTGCTTTGAATTATCATAAATGGTTACTCTTGGAGGAGGAAAAAAAAACTAAATTCAAAAACACATTTCACAAGATTTGCCGAGTCGGGTCTGGGATTCCAAAACGAAATTCTTCCTGGACTGAAATCTTTTGCAAATTTTTTTCCTGGTCTTTGTATGATAGAAAATAGTCTTTCACTATTAGCAAACTTCTCAATGCTGTGTTGAAAGAAGGAACGGGCTGTGCTTCTGTTTCTTCTTGTTCATCTTCATCGGCGGATGAAAAGTCCATAACATCGTCCACGGATGGAGGAATGGTTCTCTCAGCTTCGCATGTTGCTAAGTTTTCTCGGATGTACTCGTCGAAGTCATAGCTAACTGTCATTAGAAGCTACGATTCCACTTTCTTCAAAACAGTGGGAAATGCACTTTTGTGTAACGCTTCTCCAAGCAGCAGAAATAAAAGGCATAGCCTCCAGAACACTTAACTTTAGTTTGCAGGGGTCATTTAGGTTTCTGTTCTCTAGTTCAGCTACAGCTTTCCGGACAAGTTGCTTTCTGTAAAAAACCTTAAATGATCGAATAATGCCGAGATCACAAGGCTGTAATTTGCTTGTACAGTTTGCAGGAAAAAACTCAACGCGCACATTAGATAGCTGAAAATCCGGATGTGCACTGCATTGATCGATGAACAAAATTATTTTGCGGTTCTGAAATTTCATCTTTTTATTCAGTTTCTGCAAAAAGTCTTCGAAAAGGGCTTTTGTTATCCACGCTTTTTTGTTTGCTTCATAATTTGTTGGGAAACTTCTCACGTTTTTAAAGCATCGTGGTTTGCGTGATTTTCCAACAACGAGTGGAGTCACCTTCTCACTTCCATAAGAATTACGGCATAGTAAAACCGTAAGACGCAATTTTGACATCTTCCCTCCGTGGCAGGAATCTCCCTTAGAAACGTAACTTTTATCCGGCAGAAGGTTAAAGAAAAGTCCGGTCTCGTCCGCATTGAATACGTCCTTTGGCTTGTATCCTTTGGTCAAATTTGGTAAATTTTTCTTCCATTCTTCTATTGTAGCTTCATCCACGCTTGATGATTCTCCGGAGAGCGATCTATACACAAGATTATGTCTTTTTTTCATCCGGTCAATCCAGCCATTGGAAGCTGTAAAGTCTTTTAAACCAAGGCTATCGGCGATTTCTAGAGCTTTTTCTCTTAATATGGTGCCATTTACAGGTACATTAGCGTCACGAGCCTCTTTAAACCATTTTACTAAAATCCCTTCCATCTCGTCGTACGGGGATTTTTTCATTGTTCTCCGTTTCTTGGCATTTTTTTCACCGACTTTTTCAAAGTTTTTATCAATGCATTCTTTTTTCTGTAGTATGGATTGCAGAGTTGTTACGGGAATTCCTTGCAATTGAGCGAATGCTACTTTTGTTCCATGAAATTCATTAAACTGCTTAACAATTTCGGCTTTCTCAGCAACAGAAAAGTTTTTGCTATTTTTGCTCACCATTTTCGTACGAAAGGGTTTGAAATGCGACCACCTTGTGCTAAATAACAACAGAGTCTGAAAAGTTGGAGAAACGTAAAGATCCCCTTTGCTTGTAAAAAAAAAAAAAAATCCGACTCAACTTGAATTTGCCGACTGGATGATATCGCTGGGGGTGAGGCACCCCTCTCACCCCCCCCCCCGTTGAGGACGGGCCTGATGCTAGGTAGTGGAGGAATAGTATTCCTCTGTATATCCAAATTTCCGTTATGAAGAATCCAGCCATGGTCTGTAGGACTTGGTGCTTTAATGTAATTTTCAAATTGTTGTTTAAGTGTCATTGAAATATTGTAACGCTGTGTTGACTGATTTTCCTATTCTGAAACCAAATTGGTTGGGAGTTAAAAAGTTGTTATTTTCTATATGAAATGAAATTCGTTTTGTAATAATTCTCTCTAGTAGTTTTCCCAAATTTGGTAAAAGTGTTATTGGTCTATATGAATTTGTGTTTTTTGGATCTTTTCCGGGTTTTAAGAAAAGAATGAGTTGGCTAAATTTGAAAAAGTCCGGAAATGTTGATAGTCTAAAACATGTATTGAAGTAGTATAAAAAAATTTATGAAAGTGGTGAATTAAATTTTTAATGATAGTATTGTCTATACCGTCGATTCCTGGTGCTTTGCTATTGTATGTTTTGCTGTTGTATTTAGGAGTTCTTGTTTTGTTATTAGGGGATCATGTGTTCTATTTTTGAAAAAATGTGAAGTTTGTGTAATAATGTTATTATCTGGAAAAATACTGTTCACATAATTAAGGGTATAATAATTGTTTGTAGTTATTTGTGTTAAGGATTGTGTGAAAAGTGGCTAGATGAGGATTTTGTCTGAATGCATGTTTGTAATGTGTTGCATATATGTTTTTGTGTTTTTACACAGTTCTTTCCATGAATTAAATTTTTCCCTCTTGACCTGTTTTCTAAAAATTGCTCTTTCCCTTTTGAGTTTTGTTATGAATATAGATTTGGTTTGTATGTCTTCTGTTTTGCGTATTCTCTTCTTTATTGCTTGGAGTTTGTTTTTCTGTATCTGGAGATTTGGTGTCCACCAGGTGATCATTTTGTTCTTGTTGACGAAGTTTTTAATTTTGTATGTTTTTTTACAAACCTTAAAGATGGTGTTTATAAGGTTTAAAGTGAATTCATTTAGATCATTTGGATTTTTTATTCTTTTTAAGGAGGTTGAAAGTGAATCTAAGTCTTCATTAAAATATCTTTTTAATTTATTGTGGTTCCCAAATTTGGTTTTGAATCTTGTGTTACTATTAATTGAGGAATAGCTATTTATTTTGTTTGAGATGTATTTGGTATTTGTGGTCCGAGTTTGTGAAGTTATCAAGGACATACCAGTCTAAAAGACTGTGAAGATTAATTGAGTTTGTGATTGTTAGATCTGGCCAACCTTTCAGTGTTGTGGTTTCAAAAGTTGGTGGAGCACCATTTTTATTAATTAGATGTAGGTTGTTAGTGTTTAGAAAATCTAGTAATGTTTCTCCTCTTTCCTCGTTGTTGTTATAGCCCCATAAAGTGTGATGGGCGTTTATGTCTGTGAAAAAAATTAAGTCAGAATTTTCTGAAAATTTGTTGGTTAAAGATTGAATTTCTGTGAGAATATTTTTTATATTATCTTGAGGAGAGCTTATAGGAAGAATTGAGTAGTAGGGGCCTTGAATTTGTTGAATTAATTGAATTGAGAGATTGTCTGATAAGTAAGGGATTTAATGTTCTGTTTATTAAGAAGATTTCTGATTTGTTATTGTTTGAGTTAAAAAGGATCCAGTTTGATGGGAAACCTAGAATATTATTCTTTGGACAATATGGTTCCTGATAGCAGACCACGCTCACTGGAATATCACTTACCGTTTTCTGTGGCAAGTGCATTGCATCTCTGTAGATTTATTTGTATAATTTTGATTTCTGGGATTTCGTAAGTATTTGAAAAATGATTTGAGATGTTTAAATTTTGTGAATCCATTGAGAGTGTGAGTTGGTTAATTTATAGTTGTTGTGTTAAAAATTCCCTTTCCCTGAAATGACATTGATATTATGTTGAAATTTAAACATTTGAGAAGATGAACAAAATACAAGCATTGAATCAATTAAAAAGCAAAAGAAGGAAAATAAAATAATTAGATCAAAGAATCCTCTTTTCCTATCCTTAAAACTTGTGGTTAAAAACTAATTAACCTTTTTCTCTTTCGTAAATTCCCCCCCCCCCATTCTTTCCTAACTGTTAAGAAAAACCTTTCCTTTAATTCCTCTTCCCTTAAAAATAAAGGAAAGGAAGAAGAGAAGGGGGGGGGCGAATTCAAACTATTGTTAAAATATCTAGTTTGAAAAAATATCAAAATACAAGTCAGTGCCCGCCGGAGCTGGAGATGGGGCTCATAACTGTTTCGAAGAAATGATCAGCAATGAAGAAATGATCAGCAATGAAGAAAATGAAATGGCCGAGAATTTTTCACGTTACGTAGCTATTGACGATAACCTGCAAACATCAGGAGAAAAATCTGATTCTGAAATTGTTACAGACATCAAAAATTCCCATCAAGAAATGGAGGAATCAGACTCAGAAGATGAAATAAACTCATCAGTGCCATCTTCAATGGAAGTCACAAAAGCACTTAATGTATTGCGGAAAGCTTTAGAACAAAGAGGAGGAATATCGGATACTGTAAAAACTTCTATAAACTCTCAAATGATGTTGAAAAGTTAATTTTAAATACTGCAACTCAAGCAACCATTGATCGGTTTTTTGCAAAACTTATGTAAATTGAATCTTGTGTAGTGTTTTACTTTATTAAAATAATTAAATTAGTTAAAATAAAGCATTAATGTGGTCATTATTTCAGCTTTTAAAGTGTGTGCATTTAGAATATAACGTAAAAATTTGTTTTTTTCTTCAAATGTTGAATCGCCTCTTAATAAAATCAGCCGCTTAATAAAATCAAAAGAGCATAAAAACGAAAGTGAATTTAATAAACGGCGGGCACAAAAAGCACAAGAAAAATACAAAAATCGAAAAACCCTTTTCCCCCCCAAAAAAAACTTCCGAACCGTAAAGAAAAACCTTTCCTTTAACCCACTGACGGTTTTTAAATTTTAATTTTGACCTCTTCCAAATGGTTGCAATATCTAGAAACTGCGGTTCCTGAAATAGCAGCTTGCCTTTTCTAAAACCCCTTGATAAACGGTAAGAGATAATTCCTCCCCTCTTACAACGGAAAACGGTGGTTTGAAGGGCCATTTCTCTCCTATTATTTACTTGACAGGTGGGGTGGTTTACTTCTTGAGGTGTAGTAATTATAGACTGTCCGCACTGTTCCACTTGGGTCGACCTAAACTGCGCAAAATTTTCTACCCCCTTCAATCAGTGACATCAATTATCGAACTCTCCTCCTTACCAAAATTCGTCACGGGAGGGAAAAGAAAGTAGGAAGTACATTTGGGTCGACCTTGTTGGAGTGGTTTGTTACTCCTCTGAATACATTAAGTTAACAGAATTAAGTTTCGGTCGTGTGGTGGCAACAGACATTTTCTTTTCAGATAACGTAAGTGACGTCATCCGTGCATATAATTATGGAATCTCTATATAATGCATGCATTGTTGTAAGCATGGAATCAGTCGACTTCTTGTCTTTTCTCTTCACTATGTCACGTCACTGTGTTGTTGTTTCCGGTGACGTACCAACATTTTTGTTAAGATATATTTATGTTTAAATATCTTCAGTTGTACGCTGTATCGAGATGGTACTGTATGAAATAAAGAAAAGTTTAAATCTTCAAGTTTCTTTATGTGAGTTAACACTTTCACTCAATACTGTGCTACTCCGCTAACGCATCAACAGACCTGAACTGCGCAAAATTTTCTACCCCCTTCAATCAGGGACATCAATTATCGAACTCTCCTCCTTACCAAAATTCGTCACGGGTGGGAAAAGAAAGTAGGAAGTACATTTGGGTCGACCTGAACTGCGCAAAATTTTCTACCCCCTTCAATCAGTGACATCAATTATCGAACTCTCCTCCTTACCAAAATTCGTCACGGGAGGGAAAAGAAAGTAGGAAGTACATTTCAAAGGGACTAGTTTAAAAGGGTAGCTACAAAATTGGCTGTTTTTCGCCAAAAGATATTCTTTCTCAATATTCTCTCCTTCCTTTCTTTTTTAATTCTTCCGATTCTTTACGAAAGTATGATATTGATAGAATCTTATTTTCATAATTTAGAATCAAAGTTTTTTTTTTACAAGCACATATAATAAATAAATAAACTTTATATTGAGAAATGTTAAATAAATCTGTTTAAATGGAGCAGAATCGGACAGATTTATATTAAGATCCTTCTTTATGTCGGAATAGCTGATAAGTTTTGGTTTAATTAAAAGACATATTAAAGATGTGAACCTCTAAATATTATTTTTTAATTTTGAGGATTTCCCCAAAGTGGTTTGCGCCTATTTACTCTAAAATAAGTTTATGGTGAAAGTATTTTTAACAGTTTTTCATTGTAAAGCATACATTTTAGAATGTATAAAAATGTGTAATTTTTAATGGACAAATACTAAGATTGAAATTATTAAAATGGTATCTTTGCCACATACGATATCATCATCTTATTAAAATGTAAAAATATTTGTAAAATTTTTTTTATTAATTTTTATTTATTTATTTTATTTGCTTATTTGTTATTTTTTATAAGATTTCATCCTCGAATGAGTGAATTTTATTAATAAATGCAGAGAATTTTTGGTTTATAATAATTTGTTCTAAAAGCGAGATAAAACATATTAAAATAGTACTAAAATTGTTTAAAACGGTTCCAAATTTATCGTACTTGTCATGTTTGTGTGCCGTTTTGAAACTTAAATTATCATCTTCATTGTTATATAGAATATCTTTCGTTATGTTAGGAATATTGCATCTTAGTTCAGAATTTTTCGATTTTAAGATCAAAAGTTATTCAGAATAAAACGTTCTTTACATCTTTTTATTTTATAAATTTATTCCTGGGCTAAGATAATGGAATTTTTTAATGAAAAAAAAGTTAAAAGACATTAAAGAATAATAGCCATAATGCTGTTAACAAGTCAGTTCTACTCTTCCAAGGGCTAATAGAAAATACCTTAGAGGCGATTTAAAAATAGATTCTGTTTATGAAATTTGAAAATTATCATTATCCATACCTAACACAATCATTGACTAACATTGATCACTTACATTAAGTTTTGCTTTAATGGTTTCGTTGGATTACAATGATTCTTCGTAACTTTTATTAGCGAACATTGAATGGAATTGAGACATGTGAGTTTAACGAAATTTAATTCAAGGAAAGTTTTTGGTATTTATTTATAACGCTTTCTTTCCTTTATTTTAAATTCTTAAAAATCAAATGAAATGCTTAATATTGAAATGAAAATTTAAATTTTAAATATATTATATATATATATATAAAATTTAAATTGAGAAATATATAATTTAAAATCAATGTGTATACAAGTAAAATGTATTTTGAGACAATTAACTAGATTAATAAAGAAGAAAATAAAATTATTTTCAGCCAAAAATTTAAGTGATATTAAATAAAAATTATATTTAATGACAGTTAAGTATTTTTGATGAAAATTCTGATTCTGAAAACTAATGTGTAGTGCTTTGATAATTTTGAAAATGAATACTAAATAATATCCAAATAACATTTATTAAGGAAAAAAAAGAGAGATTAAAGAGATAACAAAAATAAATACAAACATGTAAAAACAAATAATATATACAAATACTAGTAAAAACGTAAAAACAAACATATTGTATTCGTGAGTATTTTGACAAAGTTGTTTTTTTATATAACTATTCTTACTTTTTGGAGAAGCAAAAAACGAATAAATAATATTTTAAAAATATAAAAAAATACAAAATATATATAAGTTTTCAAGTTACAATTATAATATGAAATAGCAATGGCATTATAGAAATTAAATAATTTACTGATTTTAAAATGATTCACAGAATAGTATTAAAAAATTGTGAAAACTTTATCTTCTTCAAAAAATTAAAATAATTAATATTTATTAAAAAAATATCTATTTTGTTTTTAAGGCAAATGCTTCAATTTAAGTAGAATCAATAGAACCTTAGTTTATTACTTTAATATATTTTAACTACTTTTGTTCAAATTTTTCTTCAAAATTTTTTTTAACTTTAATATATTTTAACTATTGTTGTTCAAATTTTTCTTTAAATCGTTTTTGTTTTATATGACACTACATTTAAAAAATCAAAATATCCTATTTTTCCGTTTTTAAACTCGGCAATTCTTTCGTTAATAAACAGTTCTTTTTTTGATATTTTTCGAGGTCCACTAGTCTCGGCAGTGTTTATTCTAATATAGGTATGGGTATCACTTTGTATTAAATTAAGGTTTTTGACAAAAATAAAGATGTTAGGGTTTGTTGCTCCAAAAAATGAACTAAACCTGCTGTGAAAACTCTCACAAGAATTAGTTGTTCGCCACAGATCAGAAGAGTCAGCTGCCCACATGGAAGGAGGATACGGCGTGTTTTCATCTACGTCGATGTAGTTTTTTGCTAAATAATCAGCAAATTCCATCACTTCTGAAGTATGATTCCCAATTAATAAAAAAAATGCCACTTCGACATCTTCTGGGCTTAAATATGTAAGACCAAAACAATAGCGCAACCATCTTCCAGTCGGAGAATCTCGCTCTTTGTAGTGCCTACTAAGACCTAATTGTTGTATTTTTCTCCACCTGAAAAAGATCACTCTTGTAGTATTATAAATTTGAAATAAATAATAAACAAATAAAAAAGCGCAATGTTAAAAAATGCAAATACAAATTAAAGAGCATGCACTAAATTATTCTTAAGTAGATGTTTTAAACTTAATACTACATTGAAATAATAATAATTCATTTTAAAAGTTTTAATGTGTGCTAAATATGAAAGAGGGACAAGTGTTTATTATGATTTTTGCAATTTGTAGCTCATTAAAATTAAACAGTTCAACAAATCAGTATTTTTAAGACTTAAAATGCTACTTAGGGTTTGTTGTGCACTTCAATTTGTCATATATATCATAACGATATTTCATTTTCATTACTTATTTTATCGAGGAATGTAATTTTTCTACGATTTTTGGGATATTTGTATTATTTATATATTAAAAAAAAAAAAAGCACGAAATCTACCTCTGGTTTTTTCAACAAAGTCATAAGTAAACTGGGTGGTGAAAATCAGAGTAAAAGTTTATAACTATTTGTTTAATTAACTTCTTTATGCCATAGATTGCGTTGCTTTAGCTTCTGCACTTAGTATTTTCACTTAAAAATTACTGGAATATACTAATATAAATTATATATATCAGAATAAATATGAAAATAAACTATTTAATATATTGGCCATACTCATATTTTTGCTATTAGGGTATTTTTGTTGAACACAGTCATCCTGACTTTTCTCGAATATTCAAAGTTTTAGTAAAAATGCAAAGTAAACAAAAGCTTATGCAAACTGTAAACAGAAGTTATGCAATGTATGATTGATATCGATACATGGTATTAATATGTTTGATTTGAAAATCATTTAAAATCAATGTAAATTAAACTAAAATGCAATTGATATGAAATAATGAAGCATTAGTGTTCTTCCTCCTTAGTTATAAGAAAAAATATATTTTTCCTAACTCAGAAGAAGTTCACAATTATGTTATTAATTAGTTTATTAATTGTTTTGCACATTAATTTACTGGGCATATTTTAAAGGTATTTTATAACCGTCGTTGAACAGCCGACCCAATTTTTGGGTTTACGACTATTAATGTTCAACTCCGTAGCCTTGAAATTTTGAAGCCAATCCAGAAGACAAGGGAACTCCTGGATCGAATATTGGGAGAGATTTGCCTTCGTGGAGGACGTTTTGATGGAGCTAACACGCATTTGCGTTACATAGAGAGGAAGACCACGAGAACCTTCCGCGGCTAGCCTGAAGGCAAGGGGACTCTAACCCCTGATCCGTCTACCACTGAGGATATTTCACGTCAGCGCGATGGTCAGTGCAAACCGGATGCGGAATTCGTATCCGCTGGGATTCGAACCCGGTTCGCCTTAATGGAAGGCAAACGCTCTATCCCCGGAGCCATCGCGGCTCATTTTAAGCGTATTGGACAAACTTTGAAATTAATGTATATAATGTAAACTAAATAAATAAATATACACTTACCATGCTTGAGCTAAATGAAAGCGACAGCCGATAATTTTAGTTCCAGGAAAGGTGTCTCTTATACTTTCTTGTATCCTTCTCTCAAAGTCAGAAACGATGGTTTTGGGAGAAAATCGTAACCCTCTTTTATCACACTCAGACACTAAGCACTTGAACGTGTGGACATAACTGTCCTTTCGTTTGTCTTTTAGTAAGCAAAACACAAACGGTATGTAATTCTCTTTGTAATACCCGTGGACAGTAAACATTTGAATAAAAAATTTCGGAGCTGTATCAAAAGTTCCATTACTTCACATTGACACATGCATTGCAGATTTGAAAGGCAGGAAAACATAACTATGCCTGCTTCTTTCACGTTTTTCAATAAAAATGTTTCTCCTTTAACTGTGCTAACGTTTATTTTCTCCAGGACATCTTGTGTTCCGAGTAAATCTTTTGGCATTTTTGGAAACACTGATAATCTGGAGTTAGTAATGTTATTTCTTATTAATTTTAAATCACATCTTGTTAGGACGTCAGCAGCACTTGGCAGTGTCTCCATGGCCGAAAAAATTAGCTTGGCAGGCTTTTTCGTGAATTTTTTTACTTTCCATTTTAATCTGATTTGACAGAATCTTTCTCTGCAACACACGCTCAGTCAAAGGATCATGGTTATGATTAGTTCGTATTCTCGAAAAAGTTGCTCCATTTCCGAAAGCATATAACTTTGCGTTACAATTCTTATTTACGCATCGCCAAAGTTCTTCTCCCGAAGATTTATGAGCATAGGCGAACCTATAGCGATAATTCTGGTGCAGAATAAGTACTTTACCATTTTCGCTATATATTTTTTTCATATCAAACTGCTTTCGTAAAATCATGTTCAACAAAAATAACAATCAGCCACCAAAACCATATAAATGTTGTAAATGGCTCGTTTCCTAATTGGACCCCTTTACTGTGTCTTGGACAATGCTTGACCTTCAGAAAACATTGCCTGTAGCAGTAGGACTGGCAACTAAAGGTCAAGCAATGTCCTTTAAAAAAAGACACGGGATAATGAAGTGATAGTAAAGGCAGCAAAATTTAAAACACGTCACAAAAAAAAAAAAAAAACTAACTTTATTTTGGATTTACGACTTTAATGTTTAACTCCGTAGTTTCGAAATTTTGATCGAAACCTAAAAGACAAGAGAACTCTTGGATCAAACATTGGACAATAGCATTCGTGCTGGGTTTTTTTTATTGCACTGGTCTGCATTTGCGTTATATAGTGATGAAACTCAAAAGATTGTAAAATTGTGTATGGGGTCCCTCATTTGTTGGTTGAAAAAAACAAAAAAAAAAATTGAAAAAAAAAAAAAAACACCAAAAGGAACCACTAGGAAATATTACCTTGAAAATAATTATATGGATTTAACTGCTGGTAGAATTCAGGATGATGCATTCAACATTTAATTTAATTAAATATTGAAAGAAATGTTAGTATTTGAAAGATATTAGATTTATTTTTTAAAAATTAATAAATGCATAAGGATTATTTAAAGTTAACGGATAGGAACTGTCCTCACTTCATGCTATTTGACAGACTCACTCTTCATCAGCTCTAAAAATTTTCTAAACATCGATAAGTACACTTATTGTATAGGGATTTTTTCTCCTTCTAAAGCTCTACAGCCCTTTGCACACCCTATTCTGTTCCATGCAGGCCTCTGTTTGATTTTTCTCTCCACCTACGGATCTATTATTGTACAAATAATATTTTTTTGACTAATTATATTTCAAAATATAAGTACTTTCTAACTTTTTCAATGTTTTCTTTATTTCGAAAATGTTAGATCACATCGAATCAGTCTTTAAATTTACATAGCTAATGTTATGCTTTTTACGAGAACTTTACTAACCAGTTCTTCTTTTCCAGTGCCTTTTTAGTGCACTCTCTTGTGACTTTTTTATGTTAGTTTTGTGATTCATTTGTGTTAATCAGTATTCAAATTTGACAAGACTGTGCAACAAACAAGACTACTTCGATTAATCCATTTTCACTGACACCCGTTACTTTTATAAAACACCGGTGCATAGCCATGAGTTAAAAAGGTATCAACTGTTTTCAAAATTAGCAGCATATCGAATCAAGAAAAACTTGAAAGTTTTTTTAGTGACTTTACAAAAGTTTCATTTTGAGATAGCAAAAATCCATGCAAAGAATAAAAGATGTAAAGAGAAATATAGGAAATATTTGATTAAATTAAGTAAATAGCTTCTCACTGTTTTAGCGGTTACATGATTTTTTTTAAAAAAAAGGTACCAAGAAAATTTAAGGTTCATATTATGTATTTTTGCTCCATTTTGCTACTTTATTTTGTAGAAAATTGAAAACAAAGGAGAGAGAGAAATTTTTATCTCTCTTATTATTTTTTTCTTTATGTGCATTTGTGAATTTTGGCCACAAAACATATTATTGCCTCACACTAAACTCATGGACACGAATTTTTCTACAGTCAGAGTACAAATTTACTTTGAGAATAATGACTAAATATTTAAATATGCTATTTCTTTAAAGTTATTATTATTAATATTATTTATTTATTTATTATTATTTTTATTTTTTTTTAAACTTGTATAATATTTTTAAATTGTATATTTTAATTTATATTAAAATCTAATTTGTGACTACGTAAAAAGTTAACAAAGACATTTGCTTCATTCCAATACAGTTTCTACCATTTCAAAACTAAATGGTAGAAAACATAATTTATATTTGGATATAAAATATGCATTTTGCGCATTCATTTAATTCTTGAATTTGTTCTAAAGAATTAAAATTTAGCTTCCCAAAAGCGAACTTAATAATATTTTGTAATCACAAAATCAATTCTTGTATATTATTTAAAGTTAGAAGTAATTTCTATCTGAGCTCATGTTTCCAAAGTGAATCGTCAGTTGAATTCATCAAAATTTTAAAGCAAACATCACATCATTACTTCGTACAGTTTTGTATTTTAGTATTAAAAGCCTTTTTTTTATTTTTGTGCTTTTCATTTCTCAAAATTTTGCTTATTTTACTTAATCTTTTTTTTTCTAAAAGAACTTGTAATAATTTTCTTTTTTTTTTCTTCTTTAACATATCTTTAAGTTAAACGATGTTTATTTAAAAAACAGGACTATTACATTTCATGATTTATCTATCCTTCCTTTCATTTTACACTTAAGCTTATCTGTTGTATTTTAAATTAAATTCAACTAAAATTCACAGTTAAAATTTTTACCCTTTTTCGTTACATTTTGGTAGATACTTATTAAGACATTTTCTTCTTTAAAAATGGTTACAGTCAGAATTGTTGTAGACTATTGATACATTCATGATTCATCATAATCATTATTTGAATAAATAATAATAACATTCTGGGAATAATAAAATGCAAAATTAAGTGAAATATTTTTTATTTAATATCGCTTTAAATTAATATTCATTTTTTAAAACTTGCTTCTTTTAAATTTAATACAGTATGACTTACACAAAAATATTTTGCATAATTTATTGGCTAAAAATATTGAGAGTGATTTTATGAAAGTAAAGGCTTTATTTTGGCGTACTTACGCCCGTAAGTAAACTGAACTTCGCCAGTAAGTAAGGTTACAACAAGTATTCAAAATCCCCCCCCCCCCCCCTGCGCTCCACTTTCCTGAAGTATTGTCCAGGTGTGTAAGTGTGGAAGAGGCTAAAGGTCATTATTCATATCATACTTTCCCCCTTTAGCGCAATTTATGCTCGTTCATCCACTTTGCTCTGGTCATTTTGGACATGAAATAAATACTTTTGCAACCTGTTTGAAAATATTTCATATGATCTGTGAGTGAGCATAGAATCTCTTGTGGAAAAAAAAAGAAACAAGTAAAATCTAGCGTTGCGTTTTAAAATTTGTTTTTATCAATATTTTTCTCTTTATCCTATCATTGTCCTTTTTATTACAGTATTTTTTGTCGATAACGTAGAGTATTTTATATAGAATACATCAAGATATATCTAAAAATAATCCGGCATATTATGTAGAAGTGCAAGTGTTTAATTAATTTGGAGTAATCAACTTTCCCATTAATAGTATAAAGACAGAAATATTCTTCGAAGTTGTGCGAAATATTTCAAACAAACCTGTTTTAATAATTCATTTGCATTAAATCGGTTATTTAAAAAATGGCACGGGTATTTTTTTTTCTAACTTTTTTTTTAGAATGAAATAATAAGTATTTATTCTAGAGATAAAGTAAATATGGTAATAAAATTTCGGTTTTTATTTTTTTAACAATGCAAAGGTTTATTTAGAAGTTATAAAAATAGTAGTAAAACGAAAATAAAAAAAGTCTAGTTGTGATGCAATTCATTTCTTTTCTGTACAAATCTAAATTTATACCCAAAAACATAGCAAAGCCAATGCTAACTCGATTTAGTAAAATATGTGACTTATGCTCATTTTGAAATTATCTATTTAATTTTTAGATATGATGAAAGTTCGTATGAACACTTAGTAGCAAAATAAAAATTACTAAATATTTAGTTTTTGTTTCTTCAGCTGTTTAGACTTTTAACTCTTTTAATTATTAACTTAACATATTTCATGAAACTATGTCTCGTTCATTATAACTATTCAATGATACTTTTATATTTACTCCAGCACATTAATTTGTGTAATTTAAGTCCACTTTACCTTAATTGAGTTATTTTATTAGAGTTTGTTACAATCATCAGAAGTTGATGGTATATTTTTATAAATTTACTATCAACACATAATTAGTAGAGACTTTACTTTTAACATTTAGCTCCCTTATTTTCTCTTATATTTTTGTAAATCAGGGACATCAGATTGACTATATATTATAAATCCCAAAGCTTAGGGAGCAATTAGAGTTGAAAGTTAAATAAGCTTAATTTACATTTCTTAACACATCCCTTTCTTTTTTTATAAAAAATAATGCGAAATAATTTATTCGAGATTTTTGTAAAACTTTTTTACCATTACTTGTTATGCATGATAATGCTCATGCATCTGAATTGGCCAGATAATGCTCCGAATGACACGATAAGGAAAAATTAAAATGATTGATAGATAATGCCCCTAATTCACTTTTGGTAATAATAATAATAATATACAGGGTGGTCCCGAATTCATGGTACAAACTTTAATGGTAGGTACAGGACGTTGTAACAATGGTTTATTGTATAGGAATGTATAGTCGCAAGTGACGCGGTGAGGCGTAAACAGGGGAAATAAAGGGAAAGAGAAATGGAGTGATCGGTTCGTATCATTGCCGGTAGAGGGCAGTAGATGTCTAGCCGCCGTTGAAAATGATGCATCGCAGTAGGGAAAAGCGCCATTCACAATTGTACTGCCGTAGACGATGGGTGACTTTACGTATGCAGAAAAAGTAGACATGCATTACATGTACGGCCGTGCAAATGGTAACGGCAGAGCTGCGTTACGAATGTATCGTGCGGAGTACCCTGATCGACGAATGCCGGATCATAGAATTTTTCAACGGTTACATCGTCAACTTTGTAAAACAGGTGCGTTCGACGTCAACAGACATGACGCTGGTCGATTAAGAGCTGTACGCACTCCAAGGCTGGAAGAAAGCATCTTGAACATTGTGGCTGATAGACCCGAGTCAAGCACAAGAACTGTTGCGCGTGACGTAGGTGTGAGTCATCAGACTGTATGCAGAGTGTTAAACGAAAATCGCTTACACCCCTTCCATTTAAAGTACAAGCATTGAATCCGGCAGATTATCCTCTCCGTGTGAACTTCCGCCTGTGGGTGATGCAGCAATGTGCGTTGCAGCCAGATTTCGCAGGTGATGTGCTATTTACAGATGAAGCGACATTTTCACGCGAGGGTGTCTTTAATGCGCACAATTCCTATGTGTGGGCAACCGATAATCCACATGCAACGCGTCCACATGCGTTTCAACAACGTTTCTGTATTAATTTTTGGGCTGGTATTGTGAACGACTTTTTGATTGGCCCATTCTTACTACCCACGCGACTCAGTGGCGGAAGTTATCTTATTATTCTGAAAGAAGTGTTACCACAACTGCTGCATGATGTTCCGATCGCCATTCGTAACCGCATGTGGTTTCAGCACGATGGGGCGCCTGCACACTTCAGCATTGATGTACGGAATTACCTGAATGCCACGTTTGGTGCTCGATGGATTGGGCGTGGTGGACCAATCCCTTGGCCACCCCGATCTCCCGATTTATCGAGCCTCGATTACTTTTTATGGGGACATCTAAAGCATCTTGTTTATGAGACTCTAGTTGACTCAGATGAGGATCTCGTCGCTCGCATATCTGTAGCTGCTGCAGGTGTGCGTGAAATACCAGGCATCTTTGAACGTGTACGCCAATCGCTCCACCGATGCTGTAAAGCATGTATCGCTTCTGGAGGACGCAATTTTGAACACTTACTGTAAACATGACACTTGTCAACAACGCTTTCAATATGATCTTTGTTTTTCCTTTCGGCCGTTATTTCTCCTGTTTACGCCTCACCGCGTCACTTGCGACTATACATTCCTATACAATAAATCATTGTTACAATGTCCTGTACCTACCATTAAAGTTTGTACCATGAATTCGGGACCACCCTGTATATATATATATATATATATATATATATATATATATATATATATATATATATATATATATATATATATATATATATATATGATACAATATTTGACTAATTTTGTTTACTTTTTAATGGGCATCGCAAGACCGACCTGATTATATCAAAGTAGCGAATTATATAAGCCTTTGAATTATTTAGAAATAGTGGTGGTTAAAATCCTAATAAATTGAATTTATTAAACCAAGAATCACAATTAATAGACTACCACTCGAAAATATCAAGCAAGTTGGCATCTCTGTGTATATATATATTTATATATATATATACATAAATTTACATATATATATATATAAGCATAGGTTGTACCAACCCTCCTCGCTTCTTGTGTGTGTAATATTTTAACGACTAAATTTTTTTATGAATAGACAACTCGTGACTGGTGTTTAATTTATCAGTACAAATTGTGAGATGGAGGTATTATAAAAACTTTTTATATACAATAACTAACGCAGGTTCAATATACACAGGCACTATTGAATGCAAAAAATTTTTTTTTTCAAGAAATTTAAATTTTATTAATAAATAATATTTCAAATAATTATTAAATTCAAAGAATTATTTCATTTATATGTATCATATTTTATTTAAGTCAATCTTTATCAACCTTTCCAAATCTTGATAACATTTACCTCTTCAAGAAATAAACAGTTATAACTTCTGCTAAATGCAATGACCCAATATTAGTTTGTTATAACTAACAAACATTTTTCTTAGTTTTATGACCACATGCAATCTTTCTTATTATTTAATCGTTTATTTAAATATATTACTGCATTTATTATTAGTTAAACACTTTCATAGATTTATAATTTTTCGCTAAGTTTCAACAGTAAAAAACTTTTCCAATACATTGGAATTATTTAGGAGTCTTAGAAATTGTATAGAATTTTTTTTTTCTGGGACTCAAGTTTGCAGTAACGCAGCCAGGGTGTTGGCGTTGACTAAACAACTTAACACAGAGAAAAAGTATATTATAATAATATTATTATTATCATCATTATTATATGTATATATTATAGTATAATTTTTTGAGAAATAAGAAATATTAAGTAAATATTCCATAGTTTATTATTCAGTGTATTTTGTATAATTTCCGCTAATAAAATACATTCCAAGAATTGGTGCCTGAGAATATAATCTTATTTTAACTAGAGACATATTCCACTGCTTAACATTTTAAAATTCCAATAACAACATTTTTCTTTTTAAAAAAAGGCTTATAGGATATTCACTTCATATCACCCTTGAAATTAAATTTTTAAAAATATTTGGGCCTGAACTTATACTAAAAAGTATGTACAGGGAAATTACTTTTTCTTTCGCCATTCAGAACATAGCAAAGATTTCCCTTATTATGTAAAAGAACTTTATGAAAATTGAAAACTAAAAAGTTATTTGATGTTTGTTCATCTGCCCTTCTTTATTATTGGTCAAATTTCGATAGCATTTTTTTTTTCATTATTATAGGCGGCGCTCAATGTTTAGAGTTTTTTGCTTACCTATTTGTAAGTAATTTTAAAAACACTTAATAAGAGCGTACTTTACGGAATACCTAATATAAGAAATAAGACATAATATAAGAAATTTATAAAATTAATTAATGGAAATATTGTTTGAACTAATCAATTTGTATCA
Organism: Parasteatoda tepidariorum; assembly: GCF_982258835.1. Lineage (NCBI taxonomy): Eukaryota > Metazoa > Arthropoda > Arachnida > Araneae > Theridiidae > Parasteatoda > Parasteatoda tepidariorum. The sequence goes on from NC_141763.1 coordinate 101,851,304, forward strand.
TAATTTTTAAAACATAGTATAGCACATAAACCCTACATTACATTACAAACAAAAATTCAAAGAATCGTAATATTGCGTAATTACATTACATTTACTAAAATATATCGATAAAATACTAGAATTAATTTTAAAAAAATAAGAATTTAAGAAATAATTTAATGTAAGAATAATTTATTTTAATATTTATTAAATAATTATATAATTTATTAAATAATTTAATTTAAGAAATAATAAGAATTAAGAAAAATAAAAATTTAAAGTTTAATTTCTTTGAAATTATTTAAAATACTTTACATGTATGATAAATTTTAAAACATGGAACTGCACATAAACCTACATTGCATTCAATACATTTAAATCTATTTTCCCGCCTTACTCTTTTTCCATTGTCAATTACTTTGTTGGAGCACACGACGCATTTTCTAACTCCATACTGCTTCTTACTATTAGAGCTGTCCACATAGGCAGGAAAATGTCGCGCTGTCAATCTCATGATATTTTGAGATGCATCAATCCCAAAGCTTCTGTTGGACACCTGATGTAATCCTCTGGAATTCTCGATTAGACTTTCAATCAACCCAAGTCGGAAATTCACTTGGCTGAAATCACCCCCCTTTTTTTTATGAATAACAAAAGCATTCCATACTGCCTGCCCCCCCCCCAGGGGCACACCCTTGTGTGACGGGTACGGCGCACCCGGGGCCCCGAGCCGGACCAGAGCATTTTTCCATTTCTCTCTTGCGACGGTCCTGTTTTGAGTTTCCGACGTTTTATCAAATATTTATAATGACCTAGTGAGCGAATTTTATTTTATTTAACTCAAAAACACTTTATCATTTACAGATCTTCAGATTTTTGTTTGTGTTTTACTGTTTTTGGCAGGTTTCCTGATCTATCATGTTTCACCTATTTATTTTAAGTAACCAATTTTTCTCTAAAGCTTACAGACTAACAACGTTAGCTTTTGCTGACCAGCACGTTTGCCGTGTGCTGCGTCTCGTAAGGTGGAAAACGGGAGCCTGGAGCTACCTGTCTGCTCGCTCATACGAGTGTGGCGCCCAAGGGGGCATTTCAATCTCGGAGTTGGTAGACTGCGTGCTCTTTGGCCCGAGCTTCACTGTAGACGAGTGGAAGGAGGTTAGGTCCCCCTCCCTTTCAACCGGCTGGTAGGGCATGCTTAGCATCCTGCTAGGGACTAGCGCTGCATAAGGAGAGTGCCCCTGAACTCTGATAGTTTTGGCGGATACACACTACCCTGGTGTAGTACTATATCTGACACTACTCTGGGCAGAGCACTGAGGCTGAGGTGTTCAGAGCCGGTGTTTCTACCCCCCTTGTTGGGCTCGGTGGTGGGCGTGAGAGTGTTCAGACGAAAATTATCTATTGCTATGGTTTCAACAGGTGTTTTACCCAGTCTCAACAAATATCCACCTAGATTTGATCTTTCCAAATGTCCAAACTTTGATGCTGCAAAATCTAGATTCTTAATACTTAGCTCACCAGAAAAGAAACTCTCCACCATGTCCCCATTTATAGTACAAAAATTTCTAGAATCACAAATAGGAAATCCGAAAAATGTGCGTCAAATGCCATCTGGCGATTTACTAGTTGAAACAGTTTCTAATAAGTAAACTATGTCTCTTCTGAAATCAAATAAAATAGACAATATTCCTATCATTTTAACACCTCATAATTCTCTAAACATATCCAAAGGTGTTATCACTGTTAAATCTCTTCAAGACCTTTCTGTTACTGATATTGTTCAAGGACTCTCTAATCAAGATGTAATCGATGCTCGCCATATAACTATTAAAAAAGGCAATGACATTATAACTACTCAACACTTAATCTTGACATTTAACTCAGCCACGCTACCTACCGACATTAAAGTAGGCTATATCAATTGCAAAGTGAGACCATATATACCAAATCCATTGCGCTGCTTCAAGTGCCAGAAATTCGGTCACTCAACCAACAACTGCAGAGGAAAAGAAACATGTTCGCGTTGCAGTCAACCTAATCATTCATTTAAAACCTGTACACTCCCTGAGCAATGCATAAACTGTAACGAACCACACTCTGCTAATTCTCGTCAGTGTCTGAAATGGAAACAAGAAAAACAAATTCTAAACATAAAGGTATTACAAAATTTATCCTATACTGAGGCTAAAGCTAAATTCCTGAATTCCCAGCCCCGACAAAATATTTCATATGCTGCTGCAGTTTCTATCACAAAAAGTACAAAATCTATTGGCATCCAATATGATATCAATGAAACAGAGCCACATAATGAAAAACTAAAAACTCTATCACCAAGACAAACAGCTAGCAAATCAAAAACAATATCTTCCCAATCTCATCGACAAAAACAAAATATTGAAAAATCTATGACACCTTCACAAAGCACTTCAGAAAAACAAAAATACTTGAAATTGACTCCAAAATTAGTAAGTGTACTACAACAGAAACTAACCCAGTCTCCATTAGTTTCCAAACACAAATACATACCAAAAAGCAGGCAAAACAGATTTCATAAAAACAAACTAAAACAATCTAAAGATCAGCAAGAACATCAATGTTCCCAATCTGATGCAATGAGCACAGATGAAAATACTGCAGATGAACTTCCAAACCCACAAATGCAAATCGATGAAGGGTTGGATACTCCATCAAACCTCTGTCCGAAAAATACAAAACTTAAAATTAAAAGGTAATGGCCAAAATAATATCCTGAAATTGCAGAAGCTTTAACTCTACGAAACCCGACGTCATTGACATTATTAATAAATTCGCACCATGTTGCATTTGTATTCAAGAAACCTCCTTAAAGCCAAATCAAACAACCAAACTTCGCGGCTATAATGTAATTAGAAAAGACAATACAGACAATAATAAAGCTTGTGGTGGAGTCATGATCATGACTTCCACTGTATATCCATCCCATACAATCACAATTAACACTCATTTACAAGCAATTGCTGTTCAAATTTCCATTCAATTTCTGCTTACAGTTTGTTGCATTTACCTCCCTCCTCGAGATAACGTGTCTCAAACTGATTTAGATAACTTGATCTCTCAACTTCCGTAACCCTTTATAATATTGGGAGATTTTAACGGCCATAGCCCTATTTGGGGAAGCTCTGATTCCAATAGTAGAGGACTCATAATTGAGAAATTTATTGATGATCATCGCTTATGCATTATGAATACAGGAGAAAACACTCATTTCCACGCACCTTCACGATCATTTCTCGCCATAGATCTAGCTATCTGTTGTCCATCTCAACTTCCATACTGGTCTTTTCATGTGCATGACAATCTCTTCAATAGTGACCATTTTCCATTAATACTTACTCATACCGCCTTCAATAATTACCAAATTCCCAGAACTCCTCGACTTAAGATGAACACCACAAATTGGACTAAATTTACATCATGCATACAAGTCGAAGAAGATTTGATAAATCAAGCTAGTATTAATAATGCAGTTGAATATTTCACAGACACATTACTTGAAGCAGCTAAACAAAGTACAAAAATGTCATCACATAAATTGCCGAAACATCCAAAACCGTGGTGGAACGATGATTGTCAGCAAGCCCAAAAGGTACAAAAACGACAGTGGCAAGTTTTCCGCAGACACCCTACTATTGATAACCTCATAGCAATTAAAAAAGCTCGCTCCGTAGCTCGTAGAGTCCGACGTAACGCCCAAAATATATCCTGGAAAAAATACGTTAATTCCATAACATATAATACGCCCTCCAACATTATCTGGAATAAAATAAAAGCAGTATTCGGTAAATACACTCAGCATAATATCCCAATCCTCAAAAGTAATAATGTAACTATCTCGCACATTCCAGATATTGCAAATGCTCTCGCCGATGCTTTTGCTAAGGTCTCTAGCTCATCTGGTTATCAAGAACCATTCGCCACAACAAAAAGAAATAGTGAAAAAATTAAATTAATGCCTAAGAACTCAAACAATGATTATGATAAACCATTCACACTCAATGAAATTCAATATGTTTTAAAAAACACCCATTCAACAACGCCTGGTCCCGATGGAATTCACTACTCTATGCTACAGAATTTACCAAATACAGCTTTAAACCAGCTTCTGCAATTATATAATCGCATATGGACAGAGAGAATTTTCCCCCAAAACTGGTCGACAGCGTTTGTGATTCCCATTCTCAAGCCTGGAAAAAATCCCGAAGAGACCTCAAGTTATAGGCCTATCGCATTAACAAGTTGCCTTTGTAAGATGTTCGAAAAAATGGTCAATCGACGTTTAATCTATTTCCTTGAAACCCGACACTGCCTTACTCAACATCAAAGTGGCTTTCGCAGAGGGCGAAGCACTATTGATAATTTAATTAAATTAGAAACTGATATTCGCCTTGCCTTTTTAAAAAATCAACATTTAGTTTCAGTTTTCTTTGACATGGAGAAGGCCTACGACAGAACTTGGCTCTACGAAATACTTCGGGATCTTATCAATTGCGGTATTGGTAGAAATATGTTTCATTTTATAGAAAACTTTTTATCCAACAGAACTTTTAGAGTAAAAGTAAATTCAATTTTATCTGACATTTACCCTCAGGAACAGGGAGTTCCCCAGGGAAGTGTTTTAAGTGTGACGCTTTTCATTTTGAAAATAAATGGCATTTTAAATCAACTTCCTGCTTCAGTTTATGGCGAGTTATTTGTGGATGACTTCCGCATTTCATGCCGATCAACAAATATGTCACTCATTGAACGACAAATGCAACTGGCTGTAAATAAAATTTTAAAATGGGCAAATGAAAATGGTTTTACTTTCTCATCTCAGAAAACTCATTGTATGCATTTCTGCCGTAAACGTGGTCTTCATCCCCATCCCGAAATCACTCTAAATAACATCGTCATTCCGGTTTTCGAAGAAACAAAATACCTGGGACTGATTTTTGATTCTAAATTAACCTTCAAGCCACATATTAATTACATCAGGAAAAAATGCTCTCAATCACTAAATATTCTAAAAGTCCTCACAAATTGTTCTTGGGGTGCTGATATGGACTCAATGATTAAAATTTATCGTGCAGTTATACGCTCGAAACTAGACTATGGCATTCCTGTATATTCATCAGCTCGTCAATCTGTTTTAAAATATCTCGATACCATCCATCATCAAGGTCTAAGAATCTCATCAGGTGCATTTAGAACCTCACCAGTTGAAAGTCTGTATGCGTTGTGTTCTGAGCCATCTCTTCATTTTCGTAGTCTTAAACTTTCATTGGATTATTATTTTAAAATTAAATCGAGTCCAAATCACCCACTGTATTCAAGTATTACTGACCCACAGTGCATCACTCACTTCTCTTCACGACCCTCTTACATTCCTTCATTTGGAATTAGAATCATCCGCATTTTAAATGACCTTAACATTTTAAATTTCCATGTTTTTACTAATACAGAGACAATTCCACCCTGGGTTGATCTTTCAGTTTGGATTTTAGATGTTTTTAATAATTTAAAAAAAACTGACACGAGCTCAAGTGTTTTTATTCAAAAATTTTATGAACATCGTAATGATTATATTGATTTTAAACCGATTTTTACAGATGGATCTAAGCACGATAATCATGTTGGTTGCGGTGTAGTCATAGAAAATTTGACTATATCTGAACAGTTATATCATGACTCATCAGTTTTCACTGCGGAATGTTATGCTATTTTGTTATCACTTAATTTTATTTCAAACCAAACTTACCGCAAGTGGATTATTTATACAGACTCTTATAGTTTCATCTCAAGCTTTCCCCACGTTGGAAAAAGCCCCGTATTACAGAAAATTCAAAGTTGCTTCACAAAATTATGTGGTGAAAAATACAGTATTCGTTTTTGCTGGATACCATCCCATGTTGGGATACACGGAAATGACCGCGCTGATACCGCGGCTAAAACCACTCAAAACGTATGCAGGAAACTCGTAACACCTTTGGATCTGAAACGAATATGTAAGTTTGCAATACAGCTGGCTTGGAAACAACACTGGAGCGAACAAAAAGACAATAAAATGCATGAAATTTTTCCCTCTCTAGAAGACCACAAATTAGTATCCGTTGATCGCAAGACCAAAGTTATAATTAATAGACTGCGTATTGGTCATTCCCGTTTCACCCATAAACATTTACTGACTGCTGATCCTGCACCTTGTTGTTCTCTATGTCAAGTCGACATAACTATTAAGCATGTGTTAACCAATTGCAAACGATTCGAACATTTGAGGAACAAACTCTTTGGCAACTCTTGCCCTGATCTTAAATCCTTAATCGGTGACCCTATACATCACAACCTTATTACGTTTGTTAAAAAAATAGGACTTTACTCTCTGCTTTAAAAATAAAATAATTTTTTTAACCTAGTGGCTGGCGCAGTATAGCCATGTTTGGCTCTTGTGCCAACAAACTTTAATCAACCAACCAACCATACTGCCTGATTCAGTAAATAACGAAAGATTTTTTTGTAATATTTTCTTTGTTGATTTCTCGTTATGGAATAGTATGATAGGCATTGATCAGAATGATCCACCCCACTCATTGTTTTGTTGTAATCAACAACAACGGTGGGCTTCTTTCGAACTGTGCCATTTGTATTAGATGATACTTCGATTAACTCAGCGGTGTGGCAAGTGCTAAGCATGCACAAGGGTTTTTTATCCTGCCATTTCAATACGCATATTTTTCCTTTTTGAAATCCCATAATTTCATCTTTTTTTAACTTTGTTGTTTTTAAACTTGGTGGCAAACCTTTTCTGTTAGCTTTCATTGTGCCATAAAGTTCTGTTTTTTCTTTAATCAATAGCTCAGCCAGTTCAGGGGACGTATAGAAATTGTCAGTTGTTAAGGCATATCCTTGCCCGAGTAAATTGTCCATGAGGGACAGGACACTCTTTGTAGAAGTATTCATATGATCATATTTCTCATCGAATAATGTTCCCTTTCCAGTATAAATGATGGAATTCCAAATGTATCCACTGTCGGATTCACAAAGCTGACAGAGTTTTATCCCAAACCTAGAACGTTTTGTTGGAAAGTATTGTTTCCAACCAAGTAAGCCTTTATATCCCAATAAGGATTCACCCACCGTAACTTCTTGTTTTGGCTTATACACCTTCTGAAAATTTTTCACGAGATTTTTATGAAGATGATATATTTTCTTCAGCTTAGGATGTGTTTTGGGATGAAAATCCTCATTGTTTTCGAAGTGTAAAAACTTCATGATTAATGAGTATCTTTCTGAACTCATTATTTGGCCAAAAACAGGGGTGGATAAAATTGGTCTTTTTGACCAATACCATCTTTCTACAGGTTTACCATTTATCCCTTGTAGAAGTAAAATGGCAATAAATCTATTGATTTCCTCTACAGTTGTATTTTCCCATTTTAATGATCTGGATGAGGGAGTTAAAACAGTCTTTTCGAAATACTGATCTGCATATAAATTAGTCTCCTTAACAATACTTTCCATAATGTTTTTATCAAAAAATAACTGAAATAATTCCAAAACATCATCTGGGTCGCAAATATCTGATTTTATTCCACTGTTTCCCGTAAACGGATACCTAAGAGGAGCGACGTTCTTTTTCGAAATATCTATAGCACACCATTTTCGTACGTCGGCGTCGTTCAAGTCCAAATGAACTTTATTCGCAGTAATTGTATCGTCATCTGATTCAGAATCAGAACTAATGATTTCTTCATCTGAATCTGCAAACAAACTTCCATCATCGGAATCAATGTCCATTTTCAAAACAAGGAAAATTTCAAAAAATAAAATTTTGAAGAAAGACGAATTCTAACAGCAACCAACTCAAAAGAAGCTCCTGAATACTCTATACTAAGAAACCTATTCCAGAACGTTTCTCTATCGTTTTATACACATTGTTAAAGTTTCCCAGGGTTTCAAAAATTGTACGTTACTGTGATATATAGTTATGAATGAGTAGTTTTTCCATTCATTCGATTTCTAATGTAAGCTGCATGATATTTTCATTTTATTCATTCTAGTCAAGTTCAAAAACTTATTCATAAAAATCCTCGTTATCAGAGTAAATGGTACTGAAATTACAGTGCGGCGAAATGTCTGTATGTAGTAAGATGACAGTACTAAATCTTCCTTCTACTCACTGATACATGTTACTAGTAAACACCTTTCTATTCATTATCTCGCTCCATACATAAGGTGACAAAAATGATTAAGTACTGCAACTGTACACTGATACAACAATGCAAATAATACAATACAAATTCACTGTCAAAACATCAAAGGATATTTTTTCCTTCCATATTTTAATTCTCTTGTCTCCCGAAATTCCTTCTCATCGTTTTGCCATAAAATATATCAAATTTGCAATATATGTCAGTAAAAAAAAAATAGTAAAAGGTGAGTACAGAAACAGATTATATAAAATGACAAAATAATTTATAGAAATTGAAAATACTTAAAGTAATAATATACTTAACGGCATATCTTCAGTCAACGATGTTAAGATAAGATGTGATTATACTATCTTTTGCTTCATTTTATTCATTAATTTTTTTAATTTAATTCTTAGTTTTATAGTTTGTATCTTACTTTCATTTTTTTATGTTTTTATTGTATCTCTGAAATTTAAGTAACTAAGATTTTAATAATTAAATTTTTTGAAATTTTTAAATTCATTTATAAAATTTTTTTACGTTGGGTAAATTTGTGTAAGTTTAATAACATTCATTTTCAATGATTAAAGCCATAAAAAATACCTGTTTTTGAATTGTACTCACTGTATCCATAATTATATATTCTCTTAAAATAGTAGCTGGAAATGAAAAAAATCTTACATTTGGCTGAAATAAGTTGAAAATGTCCCTAAGAAAAAAAAAAATCGAAAATATTATCGCCTTTATTTATCGGAAACTATTTTAATGCTTTCGTTTCAATTTCAGATTTCGTCATTCATTACATAATTTAAGAAATTAAAAAAAAATCATACACTAAACTTCGTATATTATTCTATTATTATTAAATTAATTGAGCAATGATGGCTCAGTGGTTTAGGGAACTAAGCTATCATTATGAAGTACTAAGCTTCGCTTTTCGGCTAGCAGCCATCCCAGCTTGAGTTCGATGGGTACTAGCTTGTCAGGGAAGTAAAGGTTGCCTGTGCGCAAGGTAGATCATCCAGTCACAATTATGCCATTGTATGTGGAGCCTTAACTTCAATGAACCTCTGGATCACAGCAGACTGTTGCTGAATACTTGATTTAATTAATTATTATTATTAATAAATAAGTGTTAAAATTAATAAGTATTATAAATATTAAGAGCATATTTTGGGTAAACGAATTCTAAAAATAAGATCTTGTTAGTTTTAAATAATTTATAAAATTATAACAAATTTGTGTACATTACAATTCTTAAAATGTCACATTTTTTTTAATTATATATTAAAAATTATAAGCGATTATTTAAAAAAAAAAAATTTTTTTCTAATGTTATTTCAAGAGTTTGCACAAAAAGTTATAGAACTGCTTATTTCATTTCAAGGGTATGATAAATAAATTTAAACATCAAAAATAACATAACTGAAGGGGGGGGGGGGTATCTTCAAGACCAAAATGCGAAAAAACAAATTACGATACATTTCATCTAATATTAGATATGCAGAAACTTTTTGCAACTTTAACGTCACAATATTATTATACTGGTTATTATATAAAATTCCAAGGCAAATATTTATTAACTTTTTCAAAGGCCGTGATAAGTATACTTAACACCACTTTTTAAAGTCCATGGCGAACTTTTTTACCACTTTCAATTTAGGTTTCCATTCGTTAACAACTTCAGCTTTCTTGAAGCGCGTTTGAATAAAATTGGAAACCATTTATTAGTTTAAAAAAGCGTATAAAAGTTATAAAATACATATTTCTTTTTAAAGTTAGTAGCATTTATAAAATTTATTTTATAAATAACGAAAAATGAAAGTCAATGAGTTCCTAATAGGTCGTGGTAAATATATTTACCTAACCTAAATGAGTTTTTTTTCCTTATATCAATTACTACTTTTTTGTCAATTTCAATTCCAAGAATACTTCTTTAACTTACCTTTACTACAAAAATGGCCCATTAGAGGGTTAAAGTAGCAAATTTCCAATGTGATTGTATAAACTTATTAGAGCAAATTAAGAGAAATACAAAATCATTTATTTAAATCGATTTAAGAAAGAATAAAACATTTATTATTCGACATCGTATTATTCATCTTATTATTCGATATTATAATACTTTTAAGGTGGTACATTCCCAAGAAAAGTATGAATACCTTTCAAAGGAAATAAAATTTTATTACAAAAATGTTAGAAAATTATTTAAAATATTAATTAATATATTAAATTTCATGTGAAACCTGTGCATATATATATAATTTAAATATATACACAAATTTCTAACAAAAAAAGAAAAACCTAAAAGCCCAGCTGTCAGATAATTGACATTTAATAATAATATACTCCCTTTTCTACGTTTAAATACTTTTGCACTACTTATTGATACTGATGAGTTTATGATTTTGATTAAACACTTTTCAGAGACTTCAGGGTGCTATTCTATCAGTTTACAACGTTTACATACCGATCATTCCTACTTAAATCAGCACCAAATTATTTCCAAATTCTTTTTCGAAGCTAATTTTGAAAAAAAAGTTGGTGCTAAACAAAATTGCTCTCACTCTGTCAAACAAATCCCATTTTTGTTAGGACTCTTCCATAGGTAATCGCATAAAATTATATTTTAGTAAATGAATCGTGAATTCAGTATTAGTATAATTTTACAGTTGTTGTTCTATTAAACTGCATCGAAAGTTATTTATAACTCAACTTTCTGGAAATGTGGCAACTGATTTGGGAGGGAGAGATTATAAAAAAATTAACGCACGATCATAAGAAAAAAAAAGTATTTCGAAATTAAGTGAGATGATGCTTACCAACCAGCAATTACACCCTTAACTAAATCTACTATTGAATCATTAATCCAATAATTAATGCCTTCCTCTTAAACTTGATAATACTTTGAAAGAATAAATATTGAAACTGAATATTAAATATTAATTTTTTAATCACTAACAAAAAATCGCAATTTATATGTATATTTTTTTCCTTTGTATATTAGAAAATGCTCCTTTAACCAGCAAAAAAAAAGAAGAAAAAAACAATAACGCGAAAAGCTACTATAATTTACTCGCTAAATACTCTATAAAAAAAAAAAAAAGAAATCTAACTAAATGGAAAACTATTTTAAGATTTGAAGACAATACTATATGTAAATCATTTATAAGCAGTATTTTCAAATATATCATTTTCTTATTTTTCATACATTTAGGTGAATCACTTTTACCGAGATTTATTGCACTATATTTTCAAAATTAAAATCAATCACCTGCACTCAGTCAATTTTAACCTCTTACTTTTTTTAAAATCCATTTTAATCTTTGCGAATTAACATTAGATGAAAATTAGTTCTATTTTGTCATGTAATTCTCTTTCTATACCGATTTCTTTATTTTTTTTCTTTCCTTTTTATACTGAAAAAAAAAAATGTTTCAGTTAAATATATTCGAAAATCCTTTCGCATTTTCTTCGAAAGCAAACTCTATTGTGTATTGAGTATTTCTACCCCTCAGGTGATGGAGTGGACATCAATTAACCGTAGCTGAGAAGGGAGTGAATTTCACGCCCATTTCCGCAAGTAAGGGGGAAAGCATTAGCGACTTTTCACGTGCATGGCCGTTTCGCCGGACAAAAATCAGAGGCTTTTTTTACGTGCAGGACCATCTATAGGGGAAAAATGAAGGGAGGTTTTCTACGTTCACGACCATTTGCGAGCGTAAAAAAAAGTACGACTTTCTACGTGCAGAACCGTCGGTGGGTTAAACCTCAAATTAAGTTTAAATCAAAAAATCCTATGAAGTGCCAACCATTTACAATTCCCTATGCCATACAAGATCAAGTCAGAACAGACTTAATGGAATTAGTAGAAGCAGGCATAATAGAACGAAATATTTCTTCTTGGTCTTGCCCTTTAATTGTAGTTAAGAAAAGACCAAATCCTAAAGACCCTAATGCACCTACTAAATTTAGACTAGCCCTTGACCTGCGTTTAATAAATACTATAATAGATTCGGCAACTTACCCCTTACCCCGCATCTCTACTATAATTAATGAAGTATCACAATTTCAATTTTTCTCTACCATGGACATGCCCCATGCATATCAACAATTAAAAATTTCAGAGAATCTTAAAGATATTCTCACATTTACCACACCTTTCGGAACTTTTGGTAGCAAAAGACTGGTTTATGGCTTAAAAACAGCTGCCAGTATATTTCAAGCTATGATAGACACTATCATAGATGAATTAAAGAATTTAGGAATCTGGCATATTTTCGTATCAGGATGATATAATTATTGGAGCTAATTCATTTGAAGATATGTTGAAAAAAATTCAAGCAGTGTTAGATATTTTTATTAAGTATAACTTAACTTTATCCCCTAGTAAATCTGAATTCTTTAAAACTGATACTAATTATTTAGGATTTAATATTTCCCATAAAATCGTTAAACCTATTTCCACTAACATTGCAAAAATAATGAAATTTGAACCACCTAAAAATCATGACCAAGTTAAATCATTTTTAGGAGTCTGCGGCTTCTACCGCCACCTAATTCCCAAATATGCAGAGATAACTGATATTTTATGTAAACTCAGTGCTAGTAAATCAAAATTTGTATGGACGAAAGAACATAAAGATGCCTTTGAATCTCTTCAGCAAATATTTTTTTCTGAACCTTTTGTCAATTTCCCTCAATGGGATAAACCTTTCCTCTTGAACACTGATGCCAGTAAACAGGCAATTTCAGGTGTTCTTTTACAAGAATTTGATGGTGTCCTTCATCCCATCTCATATTATAGTAGAGCACTTTCTAAGGCTGAACAAAATTATCCGGCCATTAAATTAGAACTCTATGCCATTTATAAATCAGTAACATCTTTTAAGGATTATCTTTACAACCGAAAATTTACAATTTTAACAGACTCCAAGCCCCTACTCCTTTATAAGAAAATTACTTCACCTGCAAATTTAATTACTCGTTGGCTACTAGAACTGTCCGAATATTCCTTTGAAATGAAATATATTCCTGGAAAAATTAATTTTCTTTCTGATTACTTTTCTCGAAGAGAAAATCCTAGTAATTGTGCTCCTGCTTTACAGTCCCAAGATAATGAGCTAATACTTCCTTTTGTTGACCAAGATATAGAATTGGAAGCTGTAAATATTATTCAAAAACAAGACCCTCAAAATGAAATATCTAACAACACCTTTTATGAAGAGCAAAGGAAAGATCCAAATATAAATGAAATTATTGATCTGCTTGAGTCACCTTCTTTAATTAATGCACATAAAGTTAAAAATTTTATTGTTGATCCTGATACTAAACTATTAATGTTTATTACAAACAAAAAAAGATTAGTTAAGTTAATTGTTGTTCCAAAATCATTACAGAATAAGGTATTAAATATTAGTCATATCTCACATTTTGGGTTAAAGAAAACATATGAAATTGTTCAAAAAAATTTCTTTTGGAAAAATATGTATAATGATACAAGAAACTTTGCTTTATCTTGTGACTCATGCATACGCAACAAATCCTACAACATTCCCAAAGCACCTTTGCAGAATGTTCCCATCCCTAAAGTCCCAGGAGAATTTATTTCAATTGATATAGTGGGCCCCATTATAAATTGTGGTTATGCATTAACCGGTTTGGATCATTTTTCCAAATTTTTGACTTTATACCCTTTAAGAAATTTAACTACCGAAACTGTATCACAACATCTAATTGAATATATCTCGATACATGGTAGACCAGCCATGATTTTGACAGATTTAGGCACTCAGTTTAATTCAGAGGTATTTCATTGCATCAATAAAACTTTAGGTATATTTTTGACCCATACTTCTTCTAAGCACCCACAAGCTAATGGTGCCACTGAATCTTTGAATCGTGCCATTAAATCATCTATTTTGACTTTGCACGAAGCAGGTGTATCGTTTAAGAATTCATTACTTATGCATCAAAATTTGTACAATAATGCTGTTCATCCCAGCACTAGTTTTGAACCTGTATATTTACATTTTGGTAGATGCCCTCCCACTATGTTTGATACTTTTGATCCAAATATAGAGCCACAACAACTTGACAAGGCTTCCTTTATTCAAAATTTCATATCAGATTTAAGGATAACTTATGATATAGCATTCAATAAACTGAAAGAACAGCAGATATTACAAAATCAAAAACAAATGCAAAAGGCTAAACTTCGAAACTTTAATGCAAACGATATTGTGTACATGAGATCAAATGATACTTTTAAACCAAAATTTTTGGGTCCTTATATTATAGTAAACAAGCAAAGTGATGTAAATTTTAAAATTAGACCTTTAGACACACCTTCTCATAAAGGTTTTGTAATACATAGTGACAGATTAAGACTTGCACCCCGCCGACTTTCTCATTTAGATCTTAATTATTCTACGAGCCCACCAATTGATAATCCATTTCATGGATATAACCTTCCAGCACGATAAGATGAATATAATTTTAATAGATATTGCTGTCATACATGAGATTCCATATTTTGGTTAATTAGCTAAGTAAATAAATATATAATTAAGGATTATTTTCTTATGAAATATTGTTAGTTTCTATTGCTGGCAATGGTGAACAGGTGCGCAACTGTTCTTTACATAACAATATTTTATTTTGAAAATGATAGGTTATATGTAATCAAAAAAAAAAAAAAAAAAAAAAAAAAAAAAATTATTATTATGGGTGACAGCAATACTATCTTGGGCGTGGCTGTGTGGACATTATCAAACTCTGGACTTAATTAAACTCAATTAACATTATATAACTATTTCTTTTAACTGTATTTAATAAGGGATTAAATTTAACTTTAACTTTCACAAAAAAAAAACAAAAAAAATGTAAATTATTTTGTTTACAATTACTGGGTACTGATCTATTCCACTGAGTCGATTTTTCTCAATTTAACAATTGAGTATATTTTTACAAGGTTTTTCAAATGACAAATGTATCAAAACTATTAAATGTTGATATAATTGCATATTTTACTTTTACTGCATATGATATGTTAATGATATGTGTACCATGATTTATTGAATTTATTTAATATGATTTGTTGATCATTTATTGAAATGATTATACTTGTTTTATAAGGAATGAAAATGTTGTACAGTCCGCAAAAAAAAAAACGAATCACCCTGAATAACTTTCGTTCTAATGATCGGATTTTCACGAACTAAGTGTCAATCTTAATGGTTCCTGGGGGTGACCTCAAATATGCTAATTAATTAGTGCTAACTATTAATTAAGTTACGAAATCAGACACAAAAACGCACTTTCTCTGAATAAACATACATTTTTTTTCACATATTTGGATTCTTAACCTTCAAAATATAGGGGGTAGCCGCAATCTGGGAAAAATGGTCCCCATAGTTTGGTCAGGAGAGCGATCCAAAGTTCGTATCCCTTAATGTTAATTTCACTTTTCACGTTTCTAGTCATATTTTTAAAACTGATAAAGCAATTTAAATAAAATTGCACCCACTCATAAAACTCATTTACCCAAAGATAATTTCATGAAAAAAATAATTTTTAATAATTATTAATTATTTTTTATTATTTAATTAAAGTGAGGATGAAAAAATTTTGAATTATAAGGTATGAATTTTTTTATACCATATTAATCTACTTATTTTTCAATTGAAAAATCTAAAGTTTCAACTGTTTTCATTTATTAGAAGCTGAGAAAAATTAAAAATAATTATTTTTAAAAAAATAATTTGGCGACAATAAGGAAATGATTAAATGGGGCGATTAATATTAAAATGTGATAAACTTGCGAGGAACTTGACTTCGCGCGCGTAGTGTAAAATTTCATTCATATTTTTTTCGCTAATAATCGTTTGCTAATCTTTTAATTTTTATTTATTTCTAACTATAAAATACAATGTTTCCTTTTTAGTCGCTTAATAATTTATTTGCAATTTAGTAAAGAAATTTGAATAAAACATTTTGTATAAAAAACACTTTATTCAAGGAATTTCTAGTTGTATAAAATTGGATATGATATGATCTTCTGATAGAATATGATTATACACCAGATTGTGCTTATTTAATGTGATTATTTTTTATTTTTTGATTTTGTTTTTCAATAACTAATACAATTTCAATAATATACATACGTATGCATAGATTTGGAATAATATGTTTATCAATTTCTTGAATAAATATTTTATAAATATTAATAAAAATAGGTAGTCAACTTTTTTAAGTATCTCTCACAACATCGCTAATTTCTCAACATCTTATAGAGTAAATTAACGAATGAAGGAACACTTAAGCTTAGCTTGCATTTAAGAAAAAATCATAAAAATTACAAAATTTGTAATTTTAGCTAAATGATGGTGTCGACATATTTGTTATTAAATACAAATTATGTAAAAAAAAAATTAGATAACTTACATAATATTGTTTTAAGCTTTTGGTGGTTTAAATAATAAGTAGTAAGATAACCAATAAGTAGTAAGATAACCAAGTGAAGGAACAGTTCTTACCAGTGAATAAACACTAAATTTTCTAGTGAATGAACACTTAATTCAGAAAATGTTTGATGCTCGTTAGGAATCCAATGGCTACACAAATGTCTAAAAACAAGATTTTTCTTGGAATTACAACATATAACCACAGTTAACGTAGAAAATGTTACTTTTTTTTCTGTCATGGAATGGAAAGTAAAATATGTTTGAATACATAATTTTAAAAAAAAAAATTTAATTTTTTTTTCTCACAGTTTAATAGTCCGTTCTAAATTATGAATGTTTATCATTGCGTAATCCGATGATGTTTTTATTGTTATTATAATTAGATCACTTTTTTTTTACTCTTTTCCCCATATTTTTTAAGCTATTTTTTAATCTTTTCAAGTATTTTTTTTTCTCTTCGTCATATTTTCTCCTTTAACTTTTTTTTTCAGTTCTTTCAATCTCTTTAAATTTTCGTTCTTTTTCTGAAGTTAATGCAAAAAAGTAATTTTTTTCTTTTGATTTAACCCTCCTCTTTTTTTCAAATTTTTGGCCAATGTAAATGTATCTTCGAAATTTCTTTTGATTTTCCAATACCATTTCTAGAATTCCTCACTGGATAATAAATGAGAAAAAGGAGTTTCGAAGTTTGAGTCAAATCCATCTCTCATTGACTTATATCTAGTGGGTCTTCAGCAGTACTTACCATTTACTTATGGAACCAATTGTTTTTGCAACTAACAATGCCTCAAGAGGACTTATATCAAAATCAGTTTTCAAGATACTTTCATTATCAATGTTAGTTGCATCAGCTTCAGTGCCAAAATTTGATTAACCAAATGTTTTTTTTTAAATAAATTCTTCAATATTGGGAAAAGCACAGGCTATTGGTTATTTGGGAGATTAAACTTTTCAGTCGTCAATGTTCCTTTAAAAATTTGCAACATAACTTGTGAGATTTCCCTCTCAAGCTTCTGAAGAAATAGTGCATCGTAACTCTCGAAGCATGTATTTTGTTGATAAGTTGTCTTGCTCATTAACTCTTGGTGTCTGTTTTGCATGCATTTGTTAAAGTCAACGTTTTTTACATCGAATGGAAAAATATCGCATTTCATAAAAGCATTTTAATTTCATCAGTTGATGCCTCAAAATCTTATTTAAAAATGGATGTAACATTTTCTCGACATATTGCTTTACAATTCTTTTAAGATCTAACGGGAGATTTCCCTGAATTGGGTAGAAAACTAAGCCAGAAAATTTGTTTTGATGAACATAACTTGCTCAGTTTCAAATTAATATGAGATTTATACCTATCCAAAACGAGCAAAATAAGGAATTTGATAGCATTTTTAATTAGGCATGGGTAGAAACATTTGCAATATATTTGTAAAATGTTGCTGCGGTCATTGTTTCATTTCATGAATCGCTTTTTCCAATGAAATATATAGCAGGGACTGATTCTGTAATATCTCAAAGAATTCTTCAGAAAGGAAAAACTACCAATCGAGGTACTTTTTCTTTCCTAGGTACTTAAGAATATAAATCCTTATAATTTTTAGAGTCAAGGATTTTTCCCGTTTAAGGGCAGTATTCAACTCTTGTTTCGTTCGCATTGTAAATGCAATCACTTTCTAAAAGGATGCCAGGGCTACTTCATCTAAAGTTCTTAAAACCAGTATTTCGAATATTATTCTCTAAGGGAAGTTTTACCTTTTGAAATTATCTTCGCATTGCACTGAGTTATCGGTGGATGTCGCCTTAAAAAAAACGTCACCCATTTTTCACCTGGATGATTGTCTTTAAATGAATTTTTCCTACCAGTTCCCGTCTGGACGTTAAAGACCGCAATAAGATAATAACTTAGCTAATTATTAGCACAAAGTCCTGCAAAGAAATTTTCTATTCAAGCTTTTATTATTATATTTAGTCAGTAAACATAGCTTATTAAGGTGTCTAAGGTATGATGTAATAACTAATCACTACATTTATAACGATAAATAATTAATAAATTATTATTATAATTCTTTAAATAAATTTAGCAATTAAATTTGCATTTTGAAATGAAATTGTTATAGGAAGTATTCATACAACATTTAATTGAATTTAAGGTGTCCTCTATATCACAGAACTACTAATTGTGAAATCATCTACCATGCAAAATCATATTTCACACATACTGTTCATTCACTGGGAAATCTATTCCCAGTGAAGAAACATGCCTGTTCCTTCACTGGTTAGAAGTTGTTTTTTTGTACTTTTAACATAATTTTGATGTATAATGTGACTAAAAGTACAGGAAAATTAAAAATTTTCTTTTATTTTCATTTACTTGAAAAAATCCCAATAAAGGAACACTTGTTTATTCATTGGTTTTTCATCGTTTGGTAATCCAGTTAATAAGCACCCCCTAATCTCAGTACTTGCTTATGTTATGATGCTTGAAATAAATAAAACGTAACTTCAATAACCATATTTTGAATTCTATTTTTCACAATGAGAAAAAAAGCATTATTATACGCAATTAATTGTACTTTAAACGGATAACTACCACCACTGACCTTATAATTGTGTCAAAGAAAGATGGCGTTGACCAGGTACTAACAAATTCAAAACTTTTTCCAGAGAAGACTCTAAGACCAGGTAACTCAATGCATTGTTAGATGACTTCCTATTGTTAGGTAGTAAGCTACTGTTACCAATCAATCTAAATTGAAACGTTTAAAATCTTATCTTTAAAAAATATCTATGAAATGTTCCTTCACTGGGGTGTGTTCCATCACTTATTGGTTTACCCTATATCGTCTTAATCTTAAAAGAAATTTTCGGAAGTGTTTCACAAGTGTTTCGCAGAACTATTTTACCTATTATTTAAGTAAATTTTGACATTTTTAAGAATCTTATTCTTTACCCTTTTACGTTTATTATTTCTTCATTAATATACTAATCAATTTTTTCAGTTCTTTAATTTAGGTTTTCTTTAAAGTAAAGTTCCTTTCTAAATTATAGTCATTTTTCTTGAAAAGAATTATTGTCTGCTAGCTAAGAATAAAATCTTGTAAAGAAATTAAAAACATTCCACTGTTTAAAATTATTTAATGCAAAACAGCTGATTATTTACTAAGTATACTATTTTTTTTAAAAAAAAGAGTATAAATTATTGATTGTCTTTTTTTTGTTTCTCGTGAATTCAACATAGATTATCTAAAATAGCGTTGATGTATTTTAAGTCACTACAAAGAGTATGAAGATACCGAACATAAAAAGCTGTCGAATTCGTAGCCAAAATTTTTAAGCGTCTTAAAATATCTCAGTATCCTAAATGTCGTTCTAACATCTTAGTTGTGAAACTAAATTTTTAATTATCTGACCACGAGTGATTAACTTATTATTTCATTATATATTTTACTCTTTCTTTATGATACCAAATAGATTTTTTTCCTGACAATATACTAAACTATTTTGTTTAATTTTTTACTTTGGCACGATTCCCAAGATATTATTGTAGTATAATTTGTTATCAGGAAAATGCCTTATTTTGTTTAGCAGGAAATACTAAAAATTGAAATTTGTAAGAAGATTCCGAAGCCGTGCCAATTTTAGAGTCATCTGATTTTAAAAAAATGCTATAAGAAATACGCAATTTCCGAACTCATTTTAATAAAAATAAATAAAAAAATGTGGCAAGAAGGCTAACATACTTTTTACAGAAACTGTGAAAACTAATTTTTCCCATATTTCGTCAAAAGAGGATAAGAATGATATTGCTCCAAGGGACCTACTCAATAATTTCGCTATTTCCAGAATGAAATCTGTTTGATCGAAACATATTATTCCTTGAAAATTAAAACGAGGAAAAAATTAGCTTTTATTATTTATCTAAGCTTATTCCATTTATTTAATTATACCGGTTTTAAGGTTAAGAATATGCGATGGAAGCCCCGTTTACTATTATACTATAAATGCATTAAATCATGTAGCTTGAATAATTTATTTTAAGCAAATTATTAAATAATTTAAGCAAATAAGGGTATAAAAATAAACTCGATCGAAATACTCCGAAAGTATACCCTAAAATATATGTAGAATAAACTTTGGCATCGATATATATAAAATATACCTTTTCAAAACTTATTTTAATATCGAGTGAAATAATTTAATATGTTGTGTAACTAAATGGATAATACCAAGAAACTGAATCGAAAGTATAAAAATTTCATTGATTTAAAAAAATAATAGATGATAATAAAAATAGACATGTTTTGAGCGTCCAATAATGAAAGTCACAACTTATTCAAGCCTGACAAGTCTTGAGAATGGGCGATTATATTTGAACGCTCAAAGCATGTCGACTTTTACTTCCCTTTTCATACGTTTCGAAGTCAGTTGAGTTTTTATCGTCAATTATACTGTTTTACATTTGAGTCTTGATCATTATTTTGATAAGGATTTTACACTCGTTAAAGTAAACATATGCATTTTAATATTTTAACAGGATTCAAGTGGTCTTTAAAAACGTAAGAGCATCAATATTGTAAAAGTTATATTTAACTTAAAAATTAAAATTTTGAGACCGGATATTTTGAGTTAATGAAATTAAGTATTTTATCTTTTAAGTTTTTCAGTATCTTAAGGATCTTACTAGCTCTGTTTAAAAGGAGAGTATCAGATATATATAAGAAAACATAAATAATCATAGTAGCAGTATTTGGTGGTAAATGTAGCTTATCGTAATTGAAGAATATGCTGCGCGACATTGTATGGTGAATTTGCGAACGTAAGTTTCAGAATGCATCGAAACACGAGGAAGCAATTTGCTAATCATCTTTATCCAAAGAAAACCATGTAACCTAAATATCTAGCAGAATGAAGCGATTTTATGAACAACGAATCATACAATATGCAACATATTATTTCAATATCTTATTCATAAACATAACATATTTCAATGTCTTTAAAATGCCACTAAACATTCACCAATTCCTTGAGTTATAGAAAAAAGAAATATCGTAAATTACAGAAAACCTTGTGAATGTGCATTAGAATTACTATACAATCTGCATTTTATTTTTCAAGCACTTTTTTTTCCTTCAAACTTTCTTGCCTAGAAGACTCGATTAACCCTTTCGCGCCGACTGTCACAAATACGTGACAGCATAAAACAGTATCTACCAGTGTAAAAAGATAAAACTGGTAATCAAAGTAATTCTTTAGCAGTTTATTTGTGGGCAGGGTTATAATTGTTTGATTTATTTAATTCACCATTACTTAGTTCAAAATAAAATTATTTAGTTATACTTTGAACTAGCATTGATTATATATATGATTAAACTAACAATAATTATTGTCAAGGAAATTCCGTGAAATTAGCAACGCCTGCATTTAAGCTACCGTTTTTTATTTATTTACGTCCTGGTTCTGATTTTGTAAGAATGCTTTCATGAATCACCCGTCGCCAAGGGGTTAAAGCTGTAAAAATGATTATCCCTAAAATTTTGTATATAGCTGTAATAAGTTATGTCAATTTGATTTTAGTATGAAATACTCAAATAAATTTAGCAAAAACAGCATAATCTAAACAATATAAGGTAAAAAGTTCATGTATTTAAATTCTAACAACTTAGAAAATCATAAATAATTTATAAATCGATTCAAATTTTCTTTTCAAAGGACATTAAAATAATTTTTTTTTGCTTTTTAGACAGAAACCAGTTTAAAAATTGTCAATTGCCTAGAAACTTCGGGAGATTTTCTATTAACAATGAATTAAACCTCTCTGAGCAATCACAAAACATTATTTCAATTTTTTTACAGTCATAGTATGGTTGCCTAGCAACCTAGTAAAATTAAGCATTCCTCTTTTGAATTAGTCAATGGGTTATCTTAAAATATTCATTTGCGCAGGCGACTTTTTTTGGCGGTTTTCTGGACTATCGCCAAATATATAAACCTTTATTGCTACCCAATTTACCACCCAATTTTTTTGAAATTTTGTCTACCCCCCCTAATTCAAGCATCCAGATTCCAAATATGTAAAAAAAAATATATGTTTATTCAGAGAAAGTACGTTTTTGTGTCTGATTTCGTAACTTAATTAATAGTTAGCACTAATTAATTAACATATTTGAAGTCACCCCCAGGAACCATTAAGATTGACACTTAGTTCGTGAAAATCCGATCATTAGAACGAAAGTTATTCAGGGTGATTCGTTTTTTTTTTTTGCGGACTGTACATGTACATAATTAATACGGTCATTCTTATTTTTACGAGTGATATTTCTATGATATATACGAGTGATATTTCCATCTATGGGGGAAAAAATGAAGGGAGGTTTTCTACGCTCACGAGCATAAAAAAAAAAGTACGACTTTCTACGTGCAGAACCGTCGGTGGGTTAATTCCTCTTTCCTTAAAAATAAAGAAAAGAAAAAAGAGAAGGGGGGAATTCAAATTATTGTTAAAATATCTAGTTTGAAAAAATATCAAAATACAACTATGAGATCACAAAAAAGCGCAAGAAAAATACAAAAATCGAAAAACCCTTTTCTCCCCCAAAAAACTACTTTAATCTTTTTTTTTTTTAAAAAAAGAAACTTTTATTCGTTTTCTATTTCCCCTTATTCCAATTTACCTATTAAAATCAAATAAAAGGAAGAAATAAAAGCAATTTACAATGATAAAGTTGAAAAATTGTTAAAAAACACTCAGAAATAAAAAGTTTTAATTCAGTATTGATTAAAATTTTATTAATATAGAGAGAAAAAAAAGAAAAAAATTTTTAATTGATTACTTCATGAAGTTTGTAAAAATTATCTAAAAATTAAAAATCGAAGCAGAAAAGTTTCACTGTAAAAGATATTATAATTACTTGGCTTGGTTTATTTAATGATTTCTTCTCCTTTATATGAATCTTTTAGTGGAAGGTTGTGGAAATCTGGAAAAGTTTTCGGGGTTTGCTGCTCATAACGGAGCCTTAAAGATATGTTGATGTAGAGGTCTTATTTTTTGACGTTGTGATCACTTCTTTATCCTTTCAGGAGGAAGTTATTTATTTATTTATTTTTTTTGGAATTCCTAGATTACCGGATGAATACTTTTGGGTTTGATGTATTGGAAAATTAGCTGTGGAACTTGAATGGTTAATTTGCACATCAATGTAGAAAAATAAAACAGGGAGAGAATTGAAGATAATATCGTTGTTTTTGCAGTGGTATTGAATGGATTATAATGAAAAGATTGATAATATAATTCGCTTTGGAATTACAGAAATTTGAGTTGGTCATTTTTTAAGATGTTTAGTTCATTTTTGTACGATGGGCAATTTTTATCTGCTGGAGGATGATTGTGGCAAAATATTTTATCAAAATGAAGGTTGGCGTATTAGCAGTTTACGCAAGATGGATGACATTGTTCTTATGGATTATGAGATATGCTGCAAATCTTGCATACTGTGTTTTTATTACATTGATATGATTGATGACCCAGTTCTTGACAGTTTGTACATTTTTTAACTGTTATTCTCTTCCGTATGGTGATTTTGTTTAATCCTTGGTAATAGTGCTTTTTCTTTAGTAGATATATTGCCAATGGAATTGTTTCTGTTATTATGATGTGTTTTAGGTTGTCCTTTGTTTTATGTTGTATTTCAAAAAGAGGGTCAATTTCGTCACTGTCATCCCGGAATTCTCCAATATATTTAAGTTCGTTTATTATTTCCTCTTTTGTGTAGTATGTGGGAACATTGAAGAGGATCAAATGCATTCTTCTTTTTTGTTTCGGAATTGAATTTCTTGGGTTTCGAAGAGTTTTGTTGTTTTCCATTTCTCCTCATTATCTTTGAGTTTAAGTTCAATTATTTTATAATTTTGATAAACTTTTTTTCTTTTTGGTCTATCTTCGGAATGTTCTACGATGTTCTTACCTTTCCGTTGTTATCTCCTGTATCTAGGGACAGTAAGAATCCGAAGGGAACCGACCACATGGCTTTACGCCTAACGGCGTCACACAAGGATCACCGTTCGTTTGCAGGGGTGCGTAGGCACCCACAGGACACCTCTACACACGACACCAAGCACGCAGGTGCGGGCTTTCGCCGAGCTGCTAGCCCGGTTACTGTCCTGCGCTGACACGCGCCATACGTTTCGAGCACAATGCTCGAGGAATCGTTGGAATTTCACACATAATTGGTGTATGAAAAACGCGGATGCGAGATGACCAAAAGCACATTCTTCCAAATTCTTTCGAACACGAGAGAGCCTAGAATTATATCCAAATTTCTGTTGATTTAAACCTTTTTTAGGATAAGGCAGCTAAGATTTTTTTTTCCAACGGAATAACCTCATCACCAACAAAAAAGTAAGGGAAATTAAATTTTTCAGTATCATTCGGTAATGCACATCCAGCTGCTATTTCTGATGTTCCACCTTAAAAATACTGTCCAAGAATCGAATTCTTTAATAGTATCCCTCTAACACTGTTTTGTCAATAATCACCAACAACAATGATGGAGAACTTTTGCATTCGCCACAGCAAGAAGAGTAATTGGAAAAAGAATACAAATGCAGTGAAGCATCGTTTAAGAAACCACCGAAAAACGACTTTCACTTCTTAACTTTGTTTACAGTAAATTTTAATGTTTAACGTGCTGATTTACATAAATTTCTAAATTAAACAAAGTAAATCATAGAAGAAAATTACAGTAAACAATTTGAATGTACGTTACCTTTTATTTATTCTTTTGATACTTCAATTTTTTTCACTTTAATTATTTCACGTTAAGTTTACAGAAAAAATTATCGATAGTTGTTTGCCGTAATGATTGACTTTTGAGCTGTAATTAATGACTTGTGCAATGAATCAAAGTCCTGAAAAGTTTTTTCGTCGTTATTGTGGCAAAGAAAATAAGTTCTTAGCGTTTCAATGCAATGGAATTCATTCCATCTTGAAAAGATGACGGAACAACTTTTTGTCATTCTTTGCTGTCACTATGCTGCTCAGACTGTGTGTTCTGAATAAGCTCATCAACGGTATAAATAGCTGACGTTATTACATTCTCATCGCAATCCATGTATTTATCAAAAGTTCTCTCAGTTGCGGCCAAATTCCAATAATCTTCACCGTCATTATCATTAGATGTTCGATGGGCAAATCCGGCTTTTATAAAACAGTTCTTTATTGTTGTCTTTGTTACCCGAGACCTTACCAACGAAATCATATTCATTGTTTGGAGAACACTTATTTTTGTGGGATTAGTCTTTTTTTAACCTATCTATTAAAAACTTCGGTCATCCACTTCTTTAGACATCTGGGATTTTTTGCTTTTCCTACCACCAAAAGAGTGATCTTTTCACTTCCATCAGAGTTTACACAAAGCAACACAGTAAAGGTGATCTTTGCTTTTTTTTTCTTCTTTTACATTTTCCGCCTTTATTAACTAAAGTCCGATTCGGCATCAGATGATTAAAAAAGACCCATTTCGTCGAAGTTAAAAATGTATTTAGGTTTATACTCACTTAATATGCCTGGCAAAGTTTTTGTGCCATTTTACGACAAAATCGGCTGGAACGTTTCTTGATTCACCACTTACTGCTTGACACGTGATCCCTTGACGCCTTTTAAAATTTTACAACCATCCTCTTGCTACGCTACTATCTTTGAGATTCGATTTCATCGCGATTTCTTTAGCTTAAGAGCTGATTTAGGACAGATCTCGTAGCTGAATGTCAGCGACAAGTGAGTGTCAACTTCTGATTCGCCACTGACGTCCCCTCAGGGGATTTACCTTCTTTAGGTAGACACAGGGAGTCACGCCCTGGGTTACCGTAATGATCTGTCCTCCCTTCGCATTCCTCTCTCTTAACTCCTACTTTCTCCTTTTTCTTCCCCCTTGTCATGATTACCAAATTTACTGGTGAGGGCTTTTTGTTTATGTTCGATTACCACCCTTTTGTATCGGACCCTGATGCGAAAAGACTCACGTGTTTGTCGTGCGTGGAGACCCGTGTATCTGGAAAAAGGGATCCTGGCAGTTGAAGGGCATCCTGGTACCCAAATACACTGCTTTGACCGTGCTTCAGGTAAACGGGATGTGCACATTGTTCTGTGTGCATCTGTTGGCTAAGGTCAAGTTCGGGATCACTTACTGGGCACCTCGTTAAGGGTGGAGGCTGCTTCAGGGGTGACTCGCGGACGTATAGCTATTGGTTAGCATCGGTGTTTAATAGCGTATGGGAGGCAGCACTAATTTGTTATTTGCATCCCATGAGTTGAACTCCGTGGCTGGCGGTGCTGCTGGTAGCTGAAGTGATTGATATTTTCTATGGCTGAAAATAGTAAGGTAGTTCCACGCACCACTTCAAAAACAACGGAACAACCTCAACACCGTGTGATTACGTTCGATTTTACTTGATAGTTCTTACGAATCCGAATGTACCGAACAGTTATTTCAGTAAAGTACCTCCGTTTTTTATTCACAAGTCTCTTCTTTCTGTACTGGGGGAAGTCGCCTCTGTGAAAAAATTACGCTCAGGTGACCTCTTAGTTGAAATTTCCTCCACGTCACTGGCCAATATTTTATCTAGTTGTACAACTATGTGTTTATTAAAAAATAATGTCATACCTCATAAATCACTAAACACCTCTCGAGGTGCAATATCAGCTGTACTGTTACCTCTAAAATTTAGGTTTTACGCTATCCAGTGATCAATATATTAACTTTGGTAACAGTGTTACCCAGGTTCAGAAAAAAAAATCAACAAAAAAATTACTTGAATCATTTACAACCAATTTTATTGAAACTAAAATTTTTAAAACAAAAACAAACTCAGATCATTTTCAAATGCTAAACGCATGTTTCACTCATGTTCAAATTGTTACTTCAGGTTCAACATTTAAAACTACGAAATTATACTTATAATAAAAAGCAATTAAAAATATAAGACTTTATTCAGCAATACTATTAAAATTTTGCACCACGAACATTTAATTATTGCCAATTTCACGCAAGAGCTACAGTTAAAGTCAATGTTTTTAAAGCAAAAGTCAACAGGCATTACAAATTTTGGTGGTTTTTCTGCAAGATAATATTTAAATAAGTTTATATATCTGGGAGAGGAAAACTGATTATGAGTCAAAGATTGAAGCTTAAGAACGTTATTCCTTAAATGCAAATTAACGTCATAATCATGTAGTATAACAATGTCGGAAAAACTTTGTTCAATATTTTTCAAAGGTCGAAAACCATATACATCTAATGGTTGTATTTTCCCAGTAGCGCCCGCCGGAATTTTTTAAATTTTAACGTTTTTGTCACCTGTGTCAACTGCTTCGAATTGTTTTTCTGTTTGCCCTGAAAACTGACTCTTTATTTGCTTCTGGCAAAAAAACATTTTCAAACCATTTCTTTGAAAGATTAGAAGATAATTTTCCTGATGTTGAAGCCAATGCCACTATATTTTCTGCTTGGAACAAATTTTTTTTTCACGATAGGCCCAAATTTTCCATCTTTTTCTTGCAGAACGATAAACAAAGGAGATTGTAATTTACCACTAGCGGATATAGTAGGCTGAATTGTATAACTATGAGTCATAGAATTAAGAGATTGAGCTATAGATTCGATGGTCCGAACCCCTTTGAAAGCGATTTTACGTCCTGCGTGCATTTCTAGATTAAATCCTGACTGATCAGAGTTGTAAATAGAATCTTCAGACCTTGAATCTATTTCGGATTTAACTTTTTTTACGAATTCATCAGATTGAATATGTAAATCATCTTTCGAGTCCAGTTGTTTTTGGGTGACAAACTTATTTATTTTACGGGAAACAACAATTCGATGACTTTTCTTGAAATTATGCAGTCAGTTTGAAGAAGCAGTGAACAGGTGAGGCGATAAATGCTCTTCATAATCTCTAGCTTTCAAAGCCCACTTTTTAATATTAACATCGTGAATCACTATTGAAGAGTCCAAGGCACTTTTGAATTTATCCAGAACACCAGTAGAAATTTTTAGCAGCTTCTCGAATCTTGATCCACTGTTTTCAATTTGTGTTTCCCATCTCTATAGTTGCTGCTTCGATGACACTTTTTTTTTATACCTACATGAAAAATAATATACACACACATATATATACAATAACCCTATTGTAGAATTAGATTAAATATGATTTTCTTAATGAATGTTAATCTTTTTTTTATACTAATTTTTTCAAAAAAATATCGAATTCACTGTTAACTTTTAAAATAATATGTTTTTTGCATAAATAAAATTCGTATCATATAGCCATGACTAATTTTTTATTACAATCCTATCTGTGCTGAACTGTTTCTAGTTTTATTTTTCTTGTTTTTCCTCTCCAAAATGTTACAGCATTCTTTTTGTAGTCTTCATCGATCAAAACTATAGACTTTTTGGAATCGTTTGTATGAATCTCGTAGTCAGCGTCAAAATACTCTTCAACAATTGTTGGATTTGAGTCATCTTCATAACCCAACGTCTCATAACAATCGAAATGCACAGTACTATCAATTGCGCTTTCAAGTAAATTTTTCAAGTACAAAGCAAAATTTTGTTCTTCATTTGTATCAGAAACTATGTTTTTGCACTCTGGACAATCAAAACTTTCGAGCAGAATTTTTAAAATATTGGGGTTCATTTTTTCGATAAATTGCAAAAAAAGATTGTTATTAATTCGTCATGTAATGAGTGGCGAAACAGTGATGCAATTTAATTATGCCATATATGCTTTCATATTCTTTTAGTTTTTTTAGAAAACAAAAACAAATCGAGCTTCCTTTTTTTGCGTTAAATAAGTTCAAATTTATTAACGTATGCGCAAGAGAAATGCAAAGTAATGCGTGCCGACTCGAGAAACCCCGTAGATTCTTTAACCTGACGCTATGAAGTATACACTAGAACCTGGCCCCATCTAGCTGAAATTTAAAGGCGTCATGCATGTATACTACAGACGCCAAATTTTAATTATAGACAATAAATATATGTATTTGTAATTAAAATTTATATGTAAATATTATTGATATAAAATAACAGTTAAAAAATTTAATATATATATTTTGATTTTCAATTTTTGCCTTGAAACCAAAATAAAGTTGATCTAGAATTCAGTTTTCAGATCTCAAATGATTTATTATAGATTTGATAATTTTGCGGTGAATCAAAATAAATAAATAAAAAAAATAAATAAATTTGGCATTCTTTATATGGCCATCTGAACAAGCCTAATTTGAAAGGTCTTTTTCAAAATTTTAGAATTTTTTGGGTGAGTAAGGGTTATGCAACACCCAAAAATGTGATTTATAAAAATTTGTTTTTTCAAATTTTTAACTATTGCAAAATAATATGAAAAAATCCATGTGTTTGCATAAAATTAAATTGCATTTATAAAAATGTTTTCAAATTTTTTTGGCGAGGAAATTTGAACTTGAAAAAATATTTCAATTTTTAATGATTTTTTTTTTTTATGTAAGGTCAACCGTACTATATAGACAAAATTTGTAAGTATTTGTCACTTCAATCGACACACATATATTTTTTTCATAATTTTTTTTTATTGCACTGCACAACTGGTAAAAAAAAAATTTGTCAAAAAATTGACATGTTAAAAAATAACAAATAAAATTTGAAATTTTAAGTAAATTATTTTTTTCCGTGTTGTGCAACGCAAACATATTCTGAAAAAAGTACTTGCTGTGTCTATTAAGGTGGAAAATCCATTCCGGCTTTGTCCTGTGAATTGTTCAATATTTTGTCAAAACATTGTTATTAATAAAATTATTTTTATACCTGATATCCCAGCTAATTTTAGAAATATGCAATTATTAAAGTTGGCATTCTCTAATCTCGACGCATAGGTTAGAGTAGCGCCGCCATATAGAATAGCACGGACCAAAAACGTGTAGTCTCTTTTTATATGGCGACGCTACTCTAACCTATGTTTCAAGATAGGAGGACTCCAACTTTTAAAGTTAAATATTTCAAAAATTAGCTAGGATATCAGATATAAAAATAATTGTATGAATAATATTATAAAAATAGCAATGTTTTGACAAAATATTGAACAATTCACAGGACATAGGTATCAACGGATTTTCCACCTTAAAGTGACAAATCATCTCAAATTTTGTGTAGGGGAGGTGGGGGATGAATGGGACATTTTTGAGAAAAACATTTATTTCTTCACAAAATACATATAAAAAATTTAAATTGTGTATAAATTTTACACATTAGTTATATAGTTACAAATTAGAGATATATTTGTTACATAATTAAATGTATTTCAGAAAATATTATACATTTTCCAAAAAATTCGAATTGTCCCATTCCTCCCTCATTTGGGGATGGATGGGACACTTAAAGGGATGAATGGGACAGATGTATTTTTTGAGACATCAGTTAAGATTTACTTAATATTGATGCTAGTAAAATGAAAGTCAAATGTCATAAATGTTTTTAATCTTTCTGTACCCCCTTGAGATTGTGGTTTTGGCAATTTAGACACAATATCAGATTTTAAAATGTTGCAAATTTCACTTTTTTCAGGATAAAAAAAACCATAACTATTAAATTTTTTCTTTAAAAATTGGACTTCGTAATTATCATTTGCTTGAACATTTAAAACTCTCGCTACAAAATACACAATGTTTTGCTTTTTTTCATATTTGGTTAATACAAAATCTTTTTCTATAATAGTTTCATCTTCATCTGTAGAATCATCGAAATGCAAAGATAGTTCAGATTCACTGGAACTACTTTCTAATAATCTTTTTTTAGCTTTTACTTTTCTGACTTAATTTCTTTTTACAACTTTCTTTGTCTTCTGACTGTATTCTATTTCAAGGCGTTCTTTTTCTGGAGTGCCCGTCAAGATGCAACTTTTCATAGATTTTCTTCCTTTTCGCTGAGGGGTTACTTCTCTTGCAACTTTCGGGAATGGGCGAATTTGTTGATGTGTTTCATTCGAACCTTGTGATGTACTTGGCAAATTAATATTTGGTGTACAGCTAGTAGAAATTTCAGAGAAGCTGTCATCATTAGCTGGGTTAGAATTGGGTTGATTTGTTACAGCAGCTGGCAAGTAATCATTATCTGTGAATATTTCTTTATTCAATGGATAAATTCCTGTTTTTCGGAAGCCACTAGTTATGTTAGATGGATTGAAGGAACTAAGGAATGCCTCCTTTGCTAAAGCAGCAACCTCATATATGGATATGCGTTTGCCAGGATTACTTGTGAGCCAATCATCTTGGACGGCTCGAAATCTTGCCTTAAATGGTCCATATACAGCCACATCTAATGCTTAATGTAATGAGGAAATGTAAGGAGTATTACTCCATTTTCTTTAGCATAGCTAATTGTTGACAGGCTAACATGACTATCATGGTTATCTAAGATCAACAACACTTTTTCACCATTTGCAATCGGTTTTGCATGATGAACAAAATGTTGAAGTGCTTTATGAAAATTTGTTTCAGTCATCCACCCAGATGTATAAGCAAGGCCAAGACTTCCAACTGGTGCTCCATTCAACATAAACTCCTTGTAATTAACCCGCGGAAACACAAACACGGGAGGTATACTATTCCCAATTGCATTTATAAATTCTAGCATAGTGACCAATTGGCCTCGTTCTGTTGACACAACTTTACCGACTTGTTTGATACCTCTCTCAGCAATTACATTTGTCGGTGCAGTGACAGTAGTGAGTCCAGTTTCATCACAGTTATAGATTCTCTCTGCTGTGATCTTATACTTAAGAAGAATTTTTTCTAAATTATTAAAGAAAAGGCCAACATTTGTAGAATTAAAGCTATTAGCTCTGCTCATACTTGTCGCTTCGGGGGATCTAATGGAAAGTTCTTTATGTCGATCCATGAATCCTTGTAGCCAGTCTATTCCGGCACACTGATTTTGATCCCAAGTAGGAGGCATAGTAACTTTTAAGGCACATGCATATTGATATGCCATAATACGAGTTTGCTTAGTTGTTAATCCATAACACATTTTTGAAGCTGTTTTAAGATACTCTGATAACAATATTTCTTGTTCACAACTAAATATTCTTCGATTTCTGATGTTTGGTTTAAAATGATAACTTGAGAGATCAGTAGCACGTTTTGCATCACTCACATAACGACCTAATGAAGATTTGGAAATACCATAACCCTCCGTTACTACTCGGATAGGAATTTGTTTCTCAATAACTTCTCTCACAGCCTTTTCTACATCTGTAGATGATTTTCGTTTCCTGTCTGTCACTTTTGTCCAATTTCGAGGCATTCCTAAAATGAATAACAATAAAAAAAAATTTATCTATTTAATTACCTACAAAATAACTGCTCTTAGTATTATTTAGTGTATGCTCAGTTGCACAATGAGCTAGAATTCTGTTATTTATGAACATAATACATCTAAAAATAGTAAAGTTTCTTGGAAAATCAAAAACTTGTTCAATAAGTTTGCTTGGTTTATTGGGCAAATGAATGTACACAGAAAATAAATATTTCTTTCAAAAACAAAATCTTTAAAAAAACATTATTTTTTTATTTAATCTAACCCACAGCTTTAATTAACTAAAATAAAAACTAAGTTTTAATTTTAACATTTGTTAATTTGCCATACATTTAAATATGTATAAATAATATACTTAATATTTCTATATTATAAGTAATAGGGTTATTAAATTAGGGTGAAGGGAATACTTCTGAAAATAAATTCATTTCTAGAATTATAATTCTTATAAAATTTGATTGTCTGGTTATTTTGCAAAATCTATCTGCATGATGAATGTTTAAAAGCGTAGTTACCCAGCAAAAACAAATCTGTAGGTCCAGCTCCACAAAACTGCTGTTTGCCACCAGCTAAAGCGACGGGTCTGTGCCGGCAAAAGTCACTTTCAACTGTACTAAAGTGAATGGCTGGCCTTCTGTCGAGCCAACAATACCGGCCTATCGATGGCCGGTAGTACCTAACCCAGCAGTTACTGTCTAAAACGCGCTGGGTGAGTGATTGCCCGACATTTTCCAGTAGAGGGTAATCAATGAATCAATAATTGAGGGCCAGCAATTTATATACACCCAGCAGCATCCCTTTAGTTTATAGAGGTTTACGAGAGGTCATTGACCTAGTTACAGGAGTAATTAAAACCCACAAACCTAATTTTTATTTAATTCAATTAGCTAAATAAATATATAGCTATCTAATACATTTCTGAATAAATTATTAATATATGAACTAAGAAAATATTTCTAGGTTAATTTTTTCATTTAAATTGTTTTATGCAAAGAATATTTTTTACACAGTTCAACCCCTTAGTCCTAAAGATTTGCTGTGCACAATCTATGCTTCCACTTATCAATACATTTTTAAACTAGGTAAACATATGTAATAATCTTTTCTTTACAGTGATATTCTACTTAAAAGCAGAATAATAAAACTGCTGTCCAGAATTATGAAAATTCTGTATCTCACAAGTAATTTTTCAAGTTTTAACTTGAAGTCAATATATATGTCTATAATAGCTTGTAGTCAGTATATATATGTTTTAAAATAAAAGCTGTGTTCTTAAGGAATCTAGTGATACTATTTTACCCTATACAAAAATAAATACAACCTACAGCCGATAATATTAAGAGGCTGTCCAGAGATGATCATTTAGTGCGATACTGATCATGAATTCATGTTTTACTGATTATATTTAGTCTTGCAGCAAATTTAACAAAAAATAGGTGTATTGGACAAAAATGTACAAATGTAGCCAGTCATGTAATGAATTGAATGTACCCTGAAATTAGTTAAATGAATAATCAACATTGTCTCTTGCAAACATTTTATTATACAAAGACATATAAATACAAAGACATAACCTTAATCAATACAAATATTACACAAATTTCAATTTAATTTTAAAAATAATAAAAACAACAGAGAAATCATATCTTTGTCTACATAGAATCACTTGGAATAGCACAGAAGAGTTCTCCTGAAAGAGAGGATAATAAAATAAAAATTATGCAAATCGTATATTTTAAAAACATAAGTATTTTTGTGAAAATGAGCTTTTAAAACTAAAATTTCTATCGAAAAGTTTTTGCTTTTATCATTTCATTGATAAATTTTGACTCATCAAATTAGTCTTCAAATTAGTAACACCATGCAAAACATACACCTGTCTTATAATTTAGAAAGATTTTGAACATAAAATTCCTTTCTGAATGAAATTATTGAATATTGACTCACGAACCCATTAAGATTGACAACTAGTACATGAAAATCTAACTGTTAAATGAAAAGTTATTCAGGGTGTTTAATTTTGTGCTCACCTTTGCTCAGAAAATATTTAATTTTAAAAAACATGCAGTTTTTTCTTCATTAATTTTATGGTGCTCAATTTTATTGCATTTAATATTTAAAACAATTATGATATTCTAATGTAAATTATTGTTTCAAGGAAAGGTATAGAAGAAAAATTACTTTTAAATATATATTACTTACATGCACGAATGTATCAATAGTATTTTTTTTTCGCTTTACTTTTATGATTAAATTTTTTATTGTATACCCTTGACAAAAAAAATTTCAAAATTTACAACATTTTTCATATTAAAATAGGCATCAAAACAATAATATGTATTGAATTGAAACCAGAATTGAAACCATATGAAAAAAGGTTGCTCAAAATTTGCTAGTTAAAAAGGCAGATAATTTTACAATTCTGTAATAACTTTATAAATCAATAAATTCTTAAATTACTTTAATGGTGATGCTTTGTGAAATTAATATTTTCCTCATATAAAAAACACAAGAACTAGATAAGAATAACGACAGATTTGACCAATGTCACGATTTCCGTAATGTCTTTATATAACTGGTATAGATGTAAGACAAAAAATGAAAAGTTTACATAAATATTAATAACATTGTTTACATCTCTGATGAAATTTCTTTTCTTCAAATTTTTTTATTAATTTAGTTCCTTCTTTTAACAAAAAATATTTGTTAAATACTCCATTACTATGCCTAGGAATAAAAAAGGGAAAGGTGCTTCCTAAAAAAAAAAGGGTACACCGAGTTTTTAAAGGGCTTTTAATTAACACCGTAAATAGTTAACAAAATGTGTACTATTATGTAACAGCTGAATTCGATTCTTAACGACTGTAAAATTACCATCCTATACCTACTATTTTACATGTATATTTCAAAAAGTAGTTCTCACCCATTATCAAAATGAGAAAAATTTGTAGCTTACAAAGAAAAAAAACATGCTAATAGAAAATCATTGTGCAATAGAAAACATTGTGCAATAGAAAAAAATATTGTTAAACTTGAAGGCTTTTTCCATAATTTAAACTATTAACTAATAAACGATTAATTAAAAATAAATATTGAAAGGTACAGTCGGCAAAAAAAAAAAGATATCACCCTGAATAACTTTCGTTCTAATGATCGGATTTTCACGAACTAAGTGTTAATCTTAATGGTTCCTGGGGGTGACATCAAATATGCTAATTAATTAGTGCTAACTATTAATTAAGTTACGAAATCAGACACAAAAACGTACTTTCTCTGAATAAACATATATTTTTTCTTACATATTTGGATTTTTAACCTTCAAAATATAGGGGGTAGCCGCAATCTGGGAAATATGGTCCCCATAGTTTGGTCAGGAGAGCGATCCAAAGTTCGTACCCCTTAATGTTAATTTCACTTTTTACGTTTTTAGTCATATTTTAAAAACTAATAAAGCAATTCGAAGAAAATTTCACCCAGTCATAAAACTCATTTACCCAAAGATAATTTCACGAAAAAAATAATTTTTAATAATTGTTAATTATTTTTTATTATTTAATTAAATTAAGGATGAAAAATTTTTGAATTATAAGGTATGAATTTTTTTATACCATATTAATCTACATATTTTTCAATTGAAAAATCTAAAGTTTCAACTGTTTTTATTTATTAGAAGCTGAGAAAAATTAAAATTAATTATTTTTAAAAAAATAATTTGGCGACAATGAAGAAATGATTAAATGGGGCGATTAATATTAAAATGTGATAAACTTGCGAGGAACTTGACTTCGCGCGCTTAGCATAAAATTTCATTCATATTTTTTTCGCTAATAATCGTTTGCTTATCTTTTCATTTTTATTTTTTTAAGCTATAAAATACGATGTTTCTTTTTTAGTCGTCTAAAATTCTATTTGCAATTTAGTAAAGAAATTTGAATAAAACATTTTATTGAATAAAATACATTTTATTCAGAGAATGTGGAGTTTTATAAAAGCATGCTTCTGATAGAATATGATTATACAACAGATTGTGCTTCTTTAATGTGATTTTTTTTTATTTTTTTTTCTCAATAACTGATAAAATTTCAATAATATACATACGAATGAATAAATTTGGAATAAAATATTCATCAATTTCTTGAATATATATTTTATGAATATTAATAAAAATACGTAGTCAACATTTTTAAGCATCTCTCACAACATCGCAAATTTCTCAAAATCTTATAGGGTAAACTAACCAGTGAAGGAATACTTAAGCTTAGCTTGTCTTTAAAAAAAAATCATAAAAATTTCAAAATTTGTAATTTTAGCTAAATGACGTATTTGTTATTAAATGCATGTCGACATATTTGTTATTAAATGCAAATTATGTAAAAAAAATTTAGATAACTTACATAATATTGTTTTAAGCTTTTGGTGGTTTAAATAATAAGTAGTAAGATAACCAAGTGAAGGAACAGTTCTTAAATTGAATAAACACTAAATTTTCCAGTGAATGAACACTTAACTTTGAGAATGTTTGATGCTCGTTAGGAATCCTTAGGCCACACAGATATTTGTCGCCCTGTAGATGCCTGAATTGACGGCTGTTAACACAGGCGGGCATTAGGAAAAAAAAAATCTTTTAAGTTTTCGTGCCCCCATTTCAGTATCTTAAGGGCCTTAAGAGCTCTGTTTAAAAAGAGAGTATCATATCATATATATATATATATATATATATATATATATATATATATATATATATAAGAAAACAAAAATAATCATAGTAACAGTATTTGGTGGTAAATGTAGCTTATCGTAATTGAAGAATATGCTGTGCGACATTTTATGGTGAATTTGCGAACGTAAGTTTCAGAATGTATCGAAACATGTGGATGCTATTTGCTAATCATCTTTATCCAAAGAAAACCATGTAACGTAGCAAAATGAAGCAATTTTTTTAAACAATGAATCATACAATATGCAACATATTATTTCAATATCTTATTCTTAAACATAACATATTTCAATGTTTTTAAAATGCCACTAAACATTCAGCAATTCCTTGAGTTATAGAAAAAAGAAATATCGTAAATTATAGAAAACCTTGTGAATGTGCATTAGAATTACTATACAATCTACATTTTATTTTTCAAGCACTTTTTTTCTCTTCAAACTTTCGTGCCTAGAAGACTCGATTAAAGCTGTAAAAATCTCTATCCCTAAAATTTTGTATATAGCTATTATAAGTTACGTTAATTTGATTTTAGTATGAAATCCTCGAATAAACATAGCAAAAATAGCATAATCTAAATAATATCAGATAAAAAGTTCATGTATTTAAATTCTGAAAACTTATAAATCGATTCAAATTTTCTTTTCAAAAGAGATTAAAATAATTTTTTATTTTATTTATTTATTTATTTTTTTTGCTTTTTGGACATAAATGAACTTAAAAATTGTCTATTGCCTAGAAACTTCGAGGTGTTTTCTATTAACTATTAATTAAACCTCTCAGAGCAATCACAAAACATTATTTCAATTTTTTTACAGTCAGAAATTGGTTGCCTAGCAACCTAGTAAAATTAAGCGTTTCTCTTTTAAATCAGTCAAGGGTTATCTTAAAATATTTATTTGCGCAGGCGACTTTTTTTGGCGGTTTTCTGGACTATCGCCAAATATATAAACCTTTATTGCAACCCAATTTACGACCCAATTGTTTTAAAATTTTGTCTACCCCCCCTAATTCAAGTGTCTAGATTCCAAATATGTAAAAAAAAATATATGTTTATTCAGAGAAAGTACGTTTTTGTGTCTGATTTCGTAACTTAATTAATAGTTAGCACTAATTAATTAGCATATTTGAGGTCACCCCCAGGAACCATTAAGATTGACACTTAGTTCGTGAAAATCGGATCATTAGAACGAAAGTTATTCAGGGTGATATCTTTTTTTTTTTGCGGACTGTACATATTTTTAAAAAAAATATTCATTTCAAATTTTTTTAAAAAATCTTTTAATAAACTTATTGATACTAAAAAAATCTTTTAAAAATTTAACCAGTTGAGAATTAACAAAGTAAATATTTGTAATGGTATCTGAATCAAACTTATTAACACGAATAATTTTAAAAGTGTGTAATCATCATTTACACATTAAATTTTTTAAAAGGAATATTATCAGACAGTGTCGTCAAAGGGCAGTGAGGACGGTTGGCCCTTCTCGAGGAGGTACACTGCATTTTTATTTGATACAGAAAAATTAGTTGTCATTTTCTGTAGATTAGAATAGCAGGAGTTGCACATTAACCACTTTCAACATATACTTTTCGAATTCTAGCAAATAAACTCTGTAATAGGATACACACATTATGGGCCACAAATAAAAAGAAACAAAACTTATTTAAATCTAATGAATAATTCAGAGAAAAATTAGACTGAAAACATTTAAATCTGTTTGATTGCCCAAGGACAGGAGCGTTACAATGGGCGTTTCCTTATTATAGACTTTTTTCCCTTTTTTTTTTAAATTGCAGGCATTGGGGGGTTGTCCCATTGGCCACAGGAATGCCAGAACTACTACTTTCTTCTCGTTACCCAGTGGGCACCTGTGGTGAAGCAGGGTCGCCCACGTCACACAACCACAACCCGTTTATAGGGCGGAAAGTTAAAAAAGAATCTTTAAAAACTTCAACATTTCAATATGCAATTAAACTGGTTCTGATGTTTTTCATCTCGTTTAACTCATAAAATCGTAAGATTTCTATAATCTTTTTGCTTCTGTCGCACTTAAATGTTAGTTTAGAGATTCCTAATGTGTTTACATTTTAAACTTCTGTTTCAAGAAAACTTTTTTGTTTTTAAAAAGGTAGGTGTATATATTTTTGCCAAATAAAAATATTTTGTACTATTGAAGAATAGATAAATAAGTGAAATGTAGGTGTTATTAACATTATTTCTTAGTTACCATAAATTAAATTTACTTACACATTTTATTAAGAATTTTTTAACTTTTACGGGGCATTTTATTTGCTTGGACTAAAAAATTGTTCTTATCACAAAAATTTTTTCTACCAAATAATGTCTTAGAAGGCATTCAATATTGTACAGGTTAGTTTCAAGATGCTTCAAATCAGTACTTTGTCGTTACTTTTTTTTTTTTTTCTCTTTAACCTACATGTTTTTAAGCTATGTTAACAAGGTAGGTTTTTTAAATATGATTGTGTTTTCACAATCAAAATCTTACTGTACTTAATAAAATTTTTAAAAAAATATTTTATATACATCAATAAAATTTATAAATATAATACTTTTTTTCATTGAATAGGGAAGTGAACGATTAAAATGAAAATTAATAACCATTATTAAAATATAAAACTACATACAGTGACCAATCACTTCTGCGCCACCTCTTTTATGTGCCTTTTGCATATATACAAAGGTTTTCAAAGGCCCTTGATCATTATATAGGAAAATAATAATAATTATAATTCTTTATGCATCATTCAGAAAATAAATATTTCAATTCAGCACACAATTTTTTTTTTAAAAGTCTAAAATTTTGATTTTATTTTTTGTTTAAATAGAAAAAAATAATCCCATTTTTTAGAAAAAGTTTTCAGTTTAAAGCAAATAAACAATCTTCGTTACAGATAAAAGGAAATAAGTTACTGGATCTAGTAATACAGTTCATTTTTCTTCCCTATGGGATTTTTTTCACCTTTATTGTTTCTAGGAAGACATTTTTTTATATGAATTTGAATAAGGTGTCTTATCTATCACACCACCCACATTGAAACCACCATATATACCACCCATATGCTTTCAAAATTTATCTAGCAGTGTCTTTCCCACCACCAATTAAAACGTTAGTTTTTGGTCAAGGAATGTAAAGCTATAGCGATTACTATTACTCAGTTTACGCGAAAACAGAGATGACAAAAACATTACTCGAAATCATTAAAAACAATTAGAAGGTTTAGCCGCTATTCACGACTATTTGTAGTTTTATTCAGCTATTGAAACTTTTCTATCTAGCTTTTCTTATTTGTATGAGCTTACTGTTTTTAAAATCTTATGGACTTTTTCTCTTGGTCCCAAAGACTGAAGCATAATGAGAATTCACTGTATTTTATAAATGAATTCGCTTAATACATTAAAATGTCCCTAATCCTTCTTTAAAATCATAATTCAAATAATAATAATTAAAATAATACTTCTCAAAATAATAAATTATTTATGCACATCAAAGATTCTGCAGATGATAAAAGTAATAAAACTTACAGAAATTCATGGTGGACTAGCACAGGTTTACCAACATTTGAAGAGCTAAAAGGGAAAAAAAAGGGTCTTATTTTTATGTAAATATTAACTTGAGATATACAGTAAAAAAATTTTTCAGTAAACTTTTAGCAGAAATTTAAAAAACATTATACAACGGACACCCAGAAAGATTAAGTAAAAATTAGAATAATATTTTTTAAAAATTTGAATGAGAAAAATAACTTGCAGGCTACGAAATTTTATTAACAGAATCGTCATCAATAAAACAACAAAATTTTCTAAGTTCGCCTCTAGGATCACAAAATATAAGGTCAGCGTTTAAAATCTTCCAAAGAGTTAATTGAAATTTATTTTTTTATTTCCACTTAAAGATTCTCCACAAAAAATTATTGTAAATTTAGCTTTCGCTGAATCTGAAGCTTTTCTTATGTGCATGAACTTACTGTTTTTAAAATCTTATACACTTTTTCTCTTGGTCCCAAAAACTGATGCATAAGGGAGAATTCACTGCACTTTATAAATAAATTTGCTTTATACATTAAAATGTCCCTAATTCTTCTTTAAAATCATAATTCAAGTAATAATAATTAAAATACTACTTCTCAAAGTACCTAATATTAAATTAATTATGTACATCCAAGATTCTGCATATGATAAAAGTTAAAAAACTTACTGAAATTCATGGTGGACTGGCACAGGTTGAAAAGCTAAAAGGAAAAAAAAGGTCATATTTTTATGTAAATATTACCTTGTATACAGTAAAAATATTTTACGGTAAACTCTTAGCAGAAATTTAAAAAGTATTACCCAATAGACACCCAGAAAGATTAAATAAAAATTAAAATATTTTTTAGAAATTAGAATGAGAAAAATAACTTGTAGGCCAGGAAATTTAGAATGAGAAAAATAACTTTTCGACCAGGAAATTTTATTAACAGAATTGTCAACAATAAAAAAAAACACAAAATATAAGGTTAGCATTGAAAATCTTCCTAAGAGTTAATTGAAATTTATTTTTTTATTCCCACTAATAGATTCTCGGCAAAAAATTATTGTAAATTTAGCTTTTGCTGAATCTGAAGCTTTTCTTATTTGCATGAACTTACTGTTTTTTAAATCTTATACGCTTTTTCTCTTGGTCCTAAAGACTGGTGCATAAGTGAGAATTCACTGTACTTTATAAATGAATTCGCTTAATACATTAAAATGTCCTTAATCCTTCTTTAAAATCATAATTCAAATAATAATAATTAAAATATTACTTCTCAAAATAATATTAAATTATTTATGCACATCAAAGATTCTGCAGATGATGAAAAAAAAAATAAGTTAATTGATAAATCATTTTAACTATTAATAAATTTAAAAATTTGTATCAGGGGAATTGGTTGGTAATAGTTGCTTTTCTCAATTTAATTTATGTAAAATAGAACAGTTTCACATAAAAGTCATTTTTGAAATTTAATTTATTTTGAAAAAAACTTTTCAAATTGATTATAATCAAATTTTTGTCGTTTCCATATGGTTCGCCCCCTAGTACAATAATTTAAAATATGTGCGTTTAAACCCTCACTTTGCTGTGGTCAGACTGACAGGCAAACAACAACTATTTTGCTCAAGCCAAAACAGATTAAGAAAATTATCAATAAAAAAAAGCGGCTAGATTTTTTCGTTAAGCCGTGTTTCAAACTACTCGTAAATTTACGTTTAAATTAGTGTTCAATGGAATCTAATATTAAAGCATATTGTGTCTAATAAACTATTATTAATAATTATATTAGTCTAGCACTTCCATACAAAGCTCAATATAAGGATTTGATATTTAGTTTAAGAAAAAAAAAATTCCTTTAAGTGATAAGATGTAAGTTGTCAATGGAATAAGAGTTGAATTTGGAGCACTTCAGCTACTTGGAAAGTGAAGTTGATGAGAACAGAGACGCAGTACTTCACCCAGTTGGAAAATAGTAGAAATTTCAATTGCAAGTTACCATTGTTACAAACATGAAAGCGAGATAATTCAATAAATAATAAATACATTAAGTAATAAAACTTACAGAAATTCATGGAGGACTGGCACAGGTTTTCTAACATTTAAAGAGGTAAAAGAAAAAAAAAGGTCTTACTTTCATGTGAATATTAACTTGAGATATACAGTAAAAAAAATTTCGCTTAACTTTCAGCAAAAATTTAAAAAGCATTACACAACGGGCACTCAAAACGTTTGAATGAAAATTAGAATAATATTTTTCAGAAATTAGAATGAGAAAAATAACTTGTAGGTCAGGAAATTTCCTTAACAGAATCGTCAACAATAAAACAACAAAATTTTCTAAGTTCGGCTCTAGGATCACAAAATATAAGGTTAGCATTGAAAATCTTTCAAGGAGTTAATTGAAAAACTTTTATTTCCACTGAAAGATTCTCTGCAAAAAATTATTATAAATTTAGCTTTCAGTGATTTGGAAGCAGTTATAACTTGTTTTCTCAATAGAATACAAGTTAAATTTGAAGCACCTCGGCTACTTCGAAAGTGGTCAAACATCCTTTTAAGAAGTTGTACTTGTAAATAAAATGGTATTATATTCTGTCTATAGCTGTCAGGAAATGATTGTAATTTAAATTGTCAACAAGTACAGAGCTCCTGTAGATTTTAGTACTCTAACTAGTCGAAAAGTAGAAATTTTGATCTCATGTTACCAATACGAGTGCGAGTTCATTAAATTAATAATAAACACAGCAAGAAATAAGAAAACCTATAGAAATTCATGGAGAGCGCTAACAGGTTTTCTAACATTTTTAAAACTAATAGAAAAAGAGTTGTTTGTTATTTTTATTGAGTATGAATTTTGTTTTCATATTGTATTGAACTTTTATATATTTTTGTAATCCCTATAAAAATCGGGCATTATTTTATATGAATATTAACTTGAAATTCACAATAAAAACATTATTCACTTAACTCTTAACAAAAATTATGAAGTAACTTAACATTGATTTCAAAATATAAAAGAATTTTGTAATATATTTTTTTTGTATAAGTGGGGTTAGCCAATATACAATTAAGTATGAGCAACTGCGTGCTAAAAAACTTTCCATAATCTATATTTTTTTTAGGTTGTTTAAGAATTCACAGCACGATTCTTCGCAATTATTTATATTAACATGTACAAATAAATTTTTCATCTTAATTTAAACTATTTAGTATAAATTATTAAACCTTTACCTATTTTTACACTTGAATTTAGCTCAAAAATTTCATTAA
The DNA here is from genome assembly GCF_982258835.1 of Parasteatoda tepidariorum. Classification (NCBI taxonomy): domain Eukaryota; kingdom Metazoa; phylum Arthropoda; class Arachnida; order Araneae; family Theridiidae; genus Parasteatoda; species Parasteatoda tepidariorum. The sequence continues at coordinate 101,895,821 of NC_141763.1, forward strand.
AATGAAATACATATAACAGAAACAATTTTTAATATTACTAACAGCAATTAGTTAACTAAAATCTAAATATTATTTAACATAAAGAAATAAGTTTTAATGAAAATTCTTGATTATTATACAAACCTATTTTCATAATATACTTAGATAAACCTGATTTATATCATATGCTACAACATATTATGAATTGCACTTAAAGAGTCATCATACAACAGAATTTATATTTGTTTTTGGCGTGCTACTGCTCGATTGTCGCTAAAAATTTGGCGGCGATCTTGGTGTTGATAAAACATTTGTCTGTACATTTTCATTGAATTAAATTTAATATTTTTTATTATTCTATCTTAGAAAGGTGTTAATTATGATGTATTAATTGAATAAAGATGATTGCCAATCTAAAACATAGCGCCAAAACAGCACTTCAAACGCGGTTCTTTGTAAACCGAAATCTGCACGTCGTAAACATATTTGAACAATAGTAAATCAAAAATGATTAAAATAATAACTTCATTGTAATAGAAAAAAATAAAACCTTACCTCCCAGGTAGCAAAAAGATATGATCTAATATTAGAAAGATGCAATATAATACTGCCCTGCTAGAAAACGCAACGCTCTTGAATCCTATCTTCTAATTTTAGAACTAATATTATATAAAATAAAATAGTATTCGATCTAACATTCGAACTTTCAAAATAATCATCTATTTCATTACTTTTGGTACAGCGTCACATTTTTGCGAAAGGTTATCCCATATTATTAATAAATAAACATTTATTTATGAAAGAAAACAATAAATTAAATATTACTTAAAATGTCATTTTTAGCCAATGCAAAGAAAGCGAAAAATAATATTAGTAGTAGTTTGCGAACGATTGAACTCAAAAAACTTTTTCAACTGTTGAATCTTGTCCCCCTTCTTCCTCGTTGGCTTCCTCTGTTCGTTTGTTTACGGCGCCATTGTTAGAACTTAGCTGCTTTCTTTTCAATTACATAAGGTATTTATAATTTAGTAATTATTTGAAAACTTTATACATTTCAATGATAGTTACATGAAACGTTAAAGAAGTATTGTAAGTAATGTTTTTGCTTTAGTTAAAAATCATGTATCAAATAAAGTCAGTTTATATTATGAATTGTGATCATTATTGTTCGCACATAGTAGTTGACTTCTGTGTTAAGTTATTGTTTAGCTATAAATAATAAGTAATGTAATTAGTTCAAAATATGCTTGTAAAAGAACGTTTGCTAAGTAATTCGACTGTAACAAAGTTTTTCTGCAACAGTGGAAAAGATAAAAATAATTGTCTGTAAACAAATTAGCCAAGTTAAAACAATTAGAAAATTAATGATCTGCTACTTTTAGCTCAGTTTAGACCATTACATTCTAGAATGTTTAACGTTCAATACAAACAATATTGTTACCGTATTAAAATTTCATGTCTAAAATATTGTAAAACAAAGAATTAAACATTTTTATTTAAATTTCTTGGGGATATTTCAGTATCGTGATTTGTCCCGCCAAGTGCAATCACCAAATAGATTTTAAACTTGTAACTTTTTTAAACAAAAATATGTATATGTTTGCCTGGGGTTGTACCTTTCGAGTTTGTCCTATTCTGTAATGTTTCTTTTAGTTTAATAAATATTTAATTAATAATTATTATGATAACAATTAGTCTAATAAATAATTATTGTTTAATAAAGTTTTTAAATAAATTTCTATTACATATAATCTGAGACTAAAAATTTAATTAAGCAATAAAAAAATAAGTGTTATGCATACTGACTTTTAAATGTAATGTAAATATATTTGGGGGGAGGGACAATATATATATTACAACTTTGAAATATGTGAATTGTTAAAGAATTCTCCGAAATGGTTTTTTCAACCATAAATTGATGAATTTGAATTCTTATAGTATCTTTTTATATTGATGTACTTATACGAATTTTAAAATAAGCATTTGTTTATTTAATATTTTTCGGCACTCTTTTTGTTGATTTGCCACATAGCGAGTAGTTATTTTCTGATATAATAAAAGAAGTTAAAGGGTTTTGCAATTTGATTTTATTTTTAAATATCTGAGAGTTTACTTGGGAGTGCTTATGAGCTAAATTCTTTTAGTTGATCTCCTTCCCTCTGTGTTATTTTTTGTGTGACACTAACGAAATTTTTTTTACGCTGGTATCGATACCGAAATTTATCATTTAATTTCATTGTAAAGGATATTTCAATTTCTTAAAATCATTTTCAAATTAAATAATTAAAGTTTCAAATAAATATTCAATGTTAAATAGTTTTAAATGTGTTTTTTTTTCATTTCAAAATCTAATTTCTTTTCTTTTTAAATTTCAGTATATATAGCTTTTCATCTTCAAGAAAATCTACTATTTTTAAAATAAGCAATGGACGAAAGTAAGCAATTGTTTATTTCACACTTTTTTTGTTGATAGCTTGCCACATAGTGAGTATTTATTTTCAGGTCTAATAAAAGGGGTTAAAGAGTTTTGTAGTTTGAATTTTTTTTTTTTTTTAAACATATGATAGTTTGCTTGAGAGTGTTTATGAGCTAAACTCTTTTGTTAATCTCCTTCCCACTATGTTACTTTTTGCTTTTCGTGTGGCTCTACCAAGATTTTTTGATGCAAGTATTGATACTGCAATTTACTCATTGAATTTCATTGTAAAAGATATTAAAAAATTTTTTAAAAAATTTTCAAATTGCATAATTTAACTTTAAAATAAATATTCATTGTTTAAGAATTTTAAATTTGGTTTTTCCATTGTAAATTTAATTTTCCCTTACAATTTCAGATATAGCTCTTCATCTTCAAGAAATTTTAATTAAAATTTCATGTTTGAAATATTGTACAACAATGAATTAAACATTTTTATTTAAATATAGACTGATTTTTATTTGAATGTTTTTGATGCATCATTATATATATTAATTTGTAAATGATTAAAAAATAAACAATAATATGGTCTATTCAAAATGGTGATTATGGTGAATGTAGAGCTTTGATTAAATTGTATTTTTTAAATAAATTCCTATTAGAAATAATCTAATGCTGTAAAAATTTGTTAAACTATAAGAAAAAAGATATTTGACAAATGTTGGGTATGCATACTGACTTTTAAAGAATGCTATGTCAAAATATTTGGGGGAAGGGGCGAACTATATTTAATATATATTTACAACTTTGAAATATGTGAATTGTTAGAGAATTCTCCTTCTATATGATTTTTTCATCCATGAATTGATGATTTTAAATTCTCATAGTATCTTTTTACATTGATGTTCTTTTACATTAATCAAATTTTAAAATAAGCAATGGAAAAAATTAGCAATTGTTTATTTAACACTTTTCGCCACTTTTTTTGTTGGCTTGTCACAAAAGAGTTTTGCAGTTTGAATTTTTTTTCATTGCAACGATAAAGATAAAAATAAATTTTTTGTAAACAAGTTTGCCATGTTTAAATAATTATTAATTAATCAATTACTTTTTAGTTAAAACCATTGCATTTTAGAATGTTTGAAATTTTATTCACAAGTTGAACACTGTTGTTACATTTTTTGAATTTCCTGTTTAATATATTGTAAAATGGTGAGTTAAATATCTTTATTTTCATTTCATGAATTAGACAGATGTTTTTGATATATGATATATGATTAATTATATTAATTTATAAATGATAGCAAATAGTTAAAAAATAAGCAACAATATGGTCTATTCAAAGTATGTTAACGTTAAATGAAGAACAGTGCTTAAAAGGTGTTAAAATTTTTATTTATGAAGTTCTTAAAAAAAATGTGAACATTTCCTATTGGCTCTATGAGCTTATACAATGTACAAAAATATTTTAACAGTTAAGTGTCATTGTACTTAATCTTTAAAAAAAATTAAAAAGTATTGAATTTGATATATTTTTGTATCTGTATATATACTTGAATATTCACTTCAATTGAAAAGAGCTTAAGCGTTTTGACCTATAATTTCTTCTTTTTTAAAAAAATAATAATTAAGAAAAAATAAAATTATTATTTGAAGGCCGTTATAAGTGAAATAATTTTCTATTCTTTCTTGGTGATACTGAGATTATTTGGTGCAGGTATTGTTACGGAAATCTACCCATTAAATTGTAAACATTTTCAAATAAAATGATTTAAGTTTTAAAGAAATATTCAATGCTTAATAGTTTTAAATTTACTTTAACTAATTTAATGTTTTCAATATAAAGTAATATAGAGGTTTAAGTTTAGTGTTTTCAATGTAAAGTTAACTTTTTTCTCTTATAATTTTAGCTTCGTCTGCTGGATAAACAAGCTTATCTACCAGGAAGGAGCCATTCATTTTTGAGCTTGGGTGCTGTACAGTGCAAATGGAAATTAATTTCTGGTAGAAAACTAGGAGCCATATGTTCAATCCTGACAGAAAACAAAACGACTGGAGGCTCTCTTTAAATCTGCCGGAGCTGAAAGTTTGAAGAAAGGTGCATCCCTGTGCGATTCGTTTGTGTGATATGCAAAGATGCTGCTGACCAATTTATAAAATCTTTCAGTAAAGCAAAGATTTTCAGTTTATTGCTCTGAAATATAGTTCAGTAGCACAAAAACAAAAAATTGAATTGAAGAAAAACTTTAAACTGTATGAAATGACTGTAAAGTTTTGAAATTTTTTTTAATTTAAAAATAATAATAATTAAAATGATAACACATGGTCCTACTGTTGCTTTTAGAAAATTTTTTTATTTTATTTAATTACAAATACGTGTTCTTAACTTATATTTTAACAAAAGAATATTGATAAGCTTATATTAAACAATGATGGTAAGAATGTATTGCTTTTATAGTTTAGTGAAGTTATATTTATATTGTGTTTTGTTTTAAAATAAAATAATTAAGTAGTGAAATGTTTGTCATGATTTGATTTGATTTATTTTTTTATTCTTAACTACTGCATTGTGTAATTTATTCTAGTCATTATACTTATGTTTAAGTATTATGAAAATTCGAGAAATTTTGAAGATATCAGAAGAAATTTTATTTTAACATCATTGTTAAACATTAACTCTAACTTATGAGCAATTATACTACTAGCATTGTATTTATTAACTTCAATTTTGCAGTTCAAATTTGAGATAAGAAGTGTATATAGATTTTTATGATTTTATAGATTTTTGCAAAGATTTAAATTAATGTAATTGTAAAATAATGATAATAGTAAAAATTTCTTAGGCTTAATATTTAAAATTTAGCAGAACATTTATTTACATTATTGTAAAAACAGAAAATTTAAATCAACTTAAAGAAGAATCTTGTTTAAATTTTTATACATAAAATTCTTTGCAAAAGCAACTTTTTTAAATGCATAATATATGTTTTTTTAAGGCTAATTCTTCATAACGCATACTATATAATCAGAGAAAAACGATTTTGATCACTAATACGAAAGGCAACTTTTAAAAGATAATGTAAAAAAATTTATTATTTTTTCGTCTCATTCTTGTATGCAATTATATGTTTGTGCAAATTTAATTTAGATAATATGATATTTACTGACAGTTTTGAAATTAAAACGTTATGTTAATTTTTTGCAAAGATTGTTAGTTTAATAGAACATAACACCTTTAAATAATTATCGAATTGATGAAAATTCCTGAAGTTATTCTAACATTATTAAAAAAAAATATTAGTAATTTTCGTGATATTAGTTGCTTTCCTGGTTTCATTCCCTGGAAAAATTTCTACCTTGCGTTTGAGTTTTGTTTTTAGGTGTTTTGCTAAATAAAATTTCAAATACTAAAAGAATAAAGTTACGTAAGTATTTCTCCATTTAGCAATTCCAGTGAAAAAAGAAGGGGAAAAAAATATGTGTAAATTTGTTGAAGTAAGTAATTTGAATATTTTTAAATTTTTTTCTTTATTGTGCCAATTATTACAAGTAATGTCCACTTAAAAATTGAACAATTGTAAGGGGAAAAAATTTTAAGTTTAAATTTCCACTCAGTTCAAATGTAAATATATAACTTTATAATTATATAGTGTGGTTTTTATTATATAATTTCAGAATATAAATAATGAATGATAATTGTGAAACCATTTAAAAAAATATATATATTACAAACTAAGAAATTAAACTAAGATTTTAATAAAATAAACCCAGTTTTTTTAAAAAAAAAATTAAGAGTACATTTTAAAATTAAAGACTTGAAAATTATTAATGATATAAAATTTGTCAGAAAACCCATTGTATGAATAAAAGAAAAAAATATCAATAAAAGTTGCAATAAAATATTTCCTAATTTAAATATTCGAAAAAATCAGCTGAACATAAGATATACTTTGGAGTAAGGAGGAGAAAAATGGAAGGTAGCAGAATTCTCTAATATAATTTTATTTAGTATTTCTGTATTGCTCAGTAAATAATGCATGGAATGACATAAAACTACTGTTCTATGTTTTACTGCTTCACAACAATACAGAAAATTAAGTAAAATTGTATCGTCGAATTATTCTACTACCATCCATATTTTCCTCTTGCTTACTCCAAAAAAATAAAAAGCAGAATAATATCAGAAAATACAAAATCTAATATTATATATCATCAAAACTAACGCAAAAGAATATTATGGCGAACGCTAGATAATATTAGTTTGCATTGAATCTAATATTATAAAAGGCTGAGCAAACAGCGACCTTTTATATCTTTCTAATATTACAAGTTGTGTAATATAACGTTAGATTTTGCCGCTTTTCTGATATTATCTAATGTTATGTGCTACTTGGGCTTTTTTGAAAATTATAAGAATCCAACGTGCTTCTTTGTCTAAACAATAAATTCACAGTTACAGTCGTTACTCGCTCGACCGCTTCACTGGCGGCAGCAGACAACTTTAACTTGGTGGCCCATTGGGTAGATTCAGACTGACGGGATGCGGCTGTTTGTAATGTACAGGCCCAACACTTCCTACAATGTTGGCAAAAGTTCATAGGGTGGCCCAGCAATCAACCCAGCTGACAGTAATTTGCACCTTCACTTTTCAATCAGTACCGTCAGTAATTTCGAAGATGGCCAGAACTTATGTTTTTGCTGGGTATTACTTAATTCTTTAAAAAGTTAAAGGAAAATTATAAAAATTTCCATATTAAAGCCTCTTTAATTAAAGTTACCAATAAAAAATCACATGAAAAATAAATTATACCTGTAATTACTACATTAGGGGATGAATGGGACAGTCCCATTCCTGCACTTTCTGTTCTGATTTATGCTACACTAAAGCCATCTATTGGTGAAAAAAGAAATCTGAAGAATTGTTTAATTGCTGAGTGTCCCATTCATCCCCAGTCCCATCCACCCCTCATCTCCCTATACAGTGCAGTTGATCTTTTATGAAAGAAAAATCGAATTGAAATATTAAATATTTTTTAAGTTCAAATTTCCCACCGAAAAAATTTGAAAATATTTTTTAAAATGCAATTTAATTTTATGCAATAACATAAATTATTTCAGATTTTTTTGCAAGATCTAACAATATGAAAAAAATTAATTTTTTACATAGCCTATACTCACAAAAAATTCCATAAATTTGGGAAAATGCGTTACAAGTTATAATTGGTCAGATGGCCATATAAAAGTTTTTTTTTGTGCTATGGCATTTTTACCTCCTTATCCTATTATAAACAATAAAATATTTTTTTGAAAGTTTTTTTACTAAAATTAGAATAATCGCTTAAAAGCATTTTTTCAAATAGGTATATCCGGCTTTTGAGATCAATTTCGACAATAAATATGGGGCAATCCATACAAAATTTACACCTTTGATACAAAAATGATAGAATTTTTTTATTGTTCTTCCTTGAAAATAAATCGACACTTATTTTTGACTATACGAATTTTTGAAAATTTCGCTTTTTTGCTCGCACGACTTTGCAAGTAATTTTTTAACGTATTGTTAAAAATCCAACAACAAAAATATTTAAATACACTTTCTTGAAGTGATTTTTCTCAAATTTTAAGAAAATCAACATTAAAATATAAATTTTTTTGTTTTTAACATAAAAAAAATTCATTTTTTGAAAAAAACAATTTGTTTTTGCAATTTGGACTTTTATGATTTTTTTTTATATTTCGACAGTGTGAAGTATAATCAATAATGATATTAATTCCAAATTTTTGAAATGGTAAGACACTATGGTTCAAAAGATATAAACAAAACAGTGACGGCGCTTTCAAGTTTAGTATGTAGCGGATGAGTTCGAGAACAGTCGAGCCATATTCTACATACATAATTACAATATCAGTGGTGCAAGTGGCAAAACATAGTTTTGGAGCACTTTTATAAAAAGAATTAAAACAAGAATTTAATTCCAAGAATTTTTAATTTTGTTCATTAATAACATATCTTATTTTTTACATTTCTTTGAAGGTCCCTGCATTAACAAATTAAGTTTCTTTTTGGTATCTTCCAATGTAGTTAAATATTCTGCTATCCTTGACTTAGCCTCAGATAAAAGGATCCGTCCGCTTTCTATAATCGACATGTCTTTATTATTTAACCCATCTTTAATATTTTTTTCAGCTGCGGCTAAGAGATCCTGAGAAGCCTTTAATTTTTTTTGCAAATCAATTTCAGCAGCTTTCAATCAACTTTCCTCAGTTTCAGTGTTTTCACATTCTTTTTTCTCAACCTCTAATCGAGCAGAATAATTTTTAAATGCTGCACGAGCCACTTTAATCATATCTTTGTCAACTTCAAAGTTATTTAAACCCCCAATTTTGTTGATATGTGACACAACTTGTCTCAAACCATTAACACTATACAAATTTAAACTTGCCCTATTGTCAAGTAGTTTTTTGTTCACACTAAAACCTCTTTCAACATCGGCATTCCCATGTGCTAAGCACAAAAGAACTTTAAAAAGCTTTGTTAAAAGAGGATACTTGATATTTCCCAAATTATCTTTCTTCGCAAAATAGTTTTTCCAAAACACATCAATTGATGCATATTCATTTGAGTCAGAACTTTCTGGTTCCCCAAGTAAACTCGTCCATTCATCTAGTAACAAAGATGCCTCTTCATGTTTTATAATGGATGGGGTTACTGTTGCCAGATATCTTATTGACTTAATAGAAGTGTCCTCCATTCTTATTACAGGATGCAACACTTTTTAAGATGATACAGTAACCTATTTTCAAGAGGAATGCTTTTAATAACTTTTTAGCGCATGCCAAATAAAAAGACCTGGCACCTAAATACATAGATTTTTTTTATGAGGAAGATAAAGATGTCATCGCCTTTGTGGTATCTAGTCCAACATCTATTAAATTTGAATTTAGCCAAATTTCTGCTTTTTCTACATCCAATGATTTTAAGTCCTTACTAGACAAACTAAGAAAAGCAGAACTCTTTAGAAACCGTCCTAACAACGCTTTAACTAGAGATACCAAAAAATCTGTTTCATATAGCCGAAATATTTCTAAAAAAAAGAGCTTTTTGCAAATGCAAAAGCAATTTATCTTTGAGGGCTTGCTTTATCCTTTTGTAGCGAGCACCATCCCTGCTGGTTGAACCGAGATCTTTTTCGAAAAATTTTGAAATAACATCGAACAACTCGATGAAACGCTCGAACGAGGTCTCTAATGTAAGCCACCGGCTACTTACGTGTCTGAAAAGAACCTTTTCGGTCACATTTAGTTGGCCTTGCAGTTTTCTAAAATCAGCACTTTTAGTTGAGGAATGTTTGAAAAAATAGTAAAGGTCAATTATAATACCTTCTACTTCACCTAAAGTGGTTAAAGCTTTAGAAAAGCAAATATGAACTTTGTGTAATGAACAGCTGGATACGTCTAGTAGCTGAGTATTTTGAGACTGGACCTTCACTTTCAGACTCTTCATTACATTTGGGCCATCACTGAAAAAAAACAAAAGCTTATCTTTTGGTAACTCATCAAAAACCTCACACAAGCACTGAAACATTATTTCAGCTGTTCCATGGCCTAAGTGAAAACTCTGTAAATGCTGGACAATAACTTGCTCTTTTATATCACTGTAAAAACGAATAAGAACATCCATCTGTTGCATGCGTTTATCCGGTTAAGGTGTTTCATCTACCATAGTAGAAAAGAACACTCCACTATTTCTAATTTCTTTCAGAAGACTTTCTTTAAAATATGGACCAAGACCATCTGAAATAAGGTATGAAGCTTTAGCTCTAGAGCAAGAAAAGTCTTTAGCAATCTTAGAATCAGAAAACATTTGTGGAAATAACATTGTAGCTGCGTTACAAAATGAGTATGAAACTCCTTTCTCTGCCAAAGAGACAACAAACTGTATTTCAGCAGCAGACACTTTTTCATTATGAGTCATCATACAGTCTATTCCTCTTGAATTGGAAAAGTCAATTCTTCTTTGTGTTGATTTCATGAGCATTCCCTCCTTATCACGATGATTCTTACACTTATCAATATGACCAGCATTTTTTGAATGTCGTTTGATTGCAGTAGATCCATGGTGTTTGCAAGAAATAGTCACATTACAAAATGTGCAAATAGCCTCATCTGGTTTTGAGACTTTAATACACCAAACTGATATTAGATCTCCATTTAGGTCACACTCCTTTAATACATCTTCATTAAATTTACTACATCGTCCACCATCTAAAATAATAAATTAGACATAAGTAAAAATACATTATTTTTTTTATAATATTTGTACAATAGAGATTTATAATAATGTACAATATAGTCGATTGTCCCAATATAGCTATAATTGTTCCCTCATCATGTAATGAAAGTATTTGAATTATGCAAATCACTTAAATTATATAACTTTAAATGAAACTATGAATAATAAGCTAGATGCAATACATTTAAATCTTATTTTTATGTGTTTGATTTTTGAATGAAGATTTTATTGTTAAATGTAAATTTTGTTAATACTTTAAATGAAAACTTGCATGATATTTTTGATTAAATTGAAATTTTTGAAAAAAAAATCAGATATGTTAAGTTATCAAATAACTTAATATAACAGCCACCAACATGATAACACTTAATATAATAATACTAAATTCTACTATATTTGAAGGGAAAAAAACTGCTTTGAAGGTAAAATTATCTTTTGAAATAAGTTAGTAAAATATTAATCCCTTTTAATATCTTAAAGCATTCAGTGGCTGGGATAGTTAATGAAATAATAAATCATATCTTAACACTTAAAATAATTTTATGTTACTGAAATTGTTGACAATTCAGTTGAATATGTTTTTTGTTCTTTTTTTTTAAGACTTTCTTTTCTTTGAATAACATTATTTGAAATCAAAAGTAACGTTGATGCTTGGCGCTGCAACCTACGCTTTGATTTTAAAAATCAATTAATTAATATATTTATATTACAAATTAAAAAATTTAATAATTTTTTTTTTACTTAATACAGTATTTCGTTAATGAATTGATTTAAAAAAAAACTAAATAATTTTTAAATGCAAATACAATGAGTATTGAAGCTAAAAATTTATGTCAGAAGTAAATTATTATATTGTCGCTACACTAATAATATTTTACAAATCTATGATAATTAAACTTTTTTATATCAATTGTTTTAAATCAAATCATTAAGAGATGAATTAAAGTACTTTTGAATGACAAATCTGAATAACATAAGATTTTTTGCTGCATTCAAAATATTGCCTCTAAATATTTTTAAATTTTTTCCTAAAACAAATTAAGAGCTCTCAAAATTTTGAAAGTAATAATACAATAATAAAATGCAATTAGTAAAAAAATATTAGTAAAAAAATAGAATAAATTAAAATAAATGTTTAAAAAAATATGCAATTAGTGGATGGTCCCTTAGATAAAAATGTACGTAGTTCACGTTTAAAAATTTAATTAGTTCTTATCTTTATTAAATTTAATGAATAAAAGAGAGATGGAAGTTCTGAGGTCATGAAGCTTTGTGATTCTTGCCTGCTCTGAGGATCAACAAGAAAATATGTACTTAGTGAATGGTCCCAAGTCAAATTCAAAGATCATGGTACTAATCTATAAATAGAATAGCGCAAGAAGGCCATTAGCTTGCCATTGACGAGGACGATGGCACTTGCTTCAGTAACCCTGAAATTAACAAGAGAAATAAAATTTTCTTCTGCTATTAAAATTTGACAATGTATAGTTGGTCCCCGAAAATTCGAGTGAAATTTCGGTTCCCTTCAGAGAGCGGAAAAGGAAGCCTGAAATTGAGAATATGTTGCAAAATGAAGCAGAGCTGCACATGAGAGTGCAAGAATCCTTTCCCACTGAATCCAGCTCAGTATGTATGATACACACGCAAATCCTCAAGTATTTCATCAAAAATGTAAAATAATCTGCTTTCATACGCTACGCGCCAACGATAAGAAAATGGATGTAGGTTGCATGAATAGTGAAAAATGGCCAAAATCGATATGGTAAAGAAAATATATATCATTTTGGAATAGGAAAATATTTATAAAACCACCTAATGAAAAAAAGCACATTTAAGGACTTTAAAAAAATGAAAATAAGCGCTTTTGAAAAACGCTACGCACCTTGGAATGTATTTAATAAAGATAAAAATTCGTTCATTACTAATCGCGTTTAAAAAAATGTATCACAAATCTAAAAGAAATATTGAATAACAGGTACTTACTTTTTGAAGTCATTTTTCTTATTCTTCTTTCATCAGCTTAGAATCAAAAAGAATGGAATGCTACTAACCAAATAATAAAGAAAAAGAACACTCAGCTCACAGTAAAATATGCACGTGCTCGTTACCATAGCAACCACCCACATGGCAGTAGTTTGGTTGCCGTAAAATTGTGACTTGGCGATATCCAGGGGAAAATTGTGGAAATAAGTAATTTCCAGTTATAAACTTTATTGTTTTAGTCTTTTGCAGATTCGTCTCCAGGATGGAAGTGAAGGGAAGTCAAGTAATAATCAATGTGACGTAAGACATCGTGTTCTGTAAAAGAACGAACAATTCTTTTCATGATGGATGAACAGCCCGCCCTTCATTTGAATCTTTGGCCAATGGCCTGATATCCGTCATAGGATTAAGATCGTGGATGATGATTCTTTATATATTTGTTCAACATTACGATTTTTAGATTTAAGTTAAACATTTAAAGTATTAATAAATGTGTTCTCCAGTTTACTTGTGTTATCATTTTTTTAGCGTACTCTGCTTTGTGAGTTAAACCCACTAAGGTTATGGGCCTTTTGCCCACGTCAACTCCATTTGCCCACGTTAACGATGTAGATTCAGACGAAATTCTATCTGGGAGTTGAAATATTTATTTTAATAGCAGGAAGAAACCAAGCATTGAATATGGAAAGAAATTTAGAATCAACGAATTTAGCTTTTCCCAAACTTGGAGCATTCAACTACGATAGTTGGAAGTGTGACATGACAGTGGCTCTGATGGATCGTGGAAGTTGGGAATTCGTCGGTGGAGCTGAACCACCCTCACCACCTGTAGACACTGCCCCAGAATCAGTTAAACAGAATTTCGAGATAAGGAAAGCTAGAGCTTATTCTACAATATATCAAGGTGTTGAACGTCAATTTTTAAAGTTGATTCAGTCTACGACAGATGGAAAGAAAGCTTGGGCCATTCTGAAAGAAATGTTTGAACCTAAATCAAGAGCAAAAATTGCTGGCCTGGTAGATGAATTTTACGAATTGAAATTTCAGCCAAATGAAGAGGTGATTGGAATATTCTGTCAACGAGTTCGAGATAAAAGTGCACAGATTAAAGAAGCTGGGTTCGAGATTCCCGAACTATTAGTATGTTTCCAGATAATAAGAAAACTTCCGGAGAAATATGATAATTTAGTACAGATCTTATATCGTTTAAAGGATTCGGAATTTACAATAAATAATATTGAGAGTCAATTGATCAGTGAATCCGGCTCGAGATAGTGGGTTCGATTCAGTTACAAATACTTACTTAGCTAAAACGGACATGAAATCATCAAGAGAAAGGAATTTGTCGAAGAACGAAAACATTCCACACAGCGGAAGCAGTCTGGGATGGAGAAATACACAAGAGACTGGATACAGACGAAACTTGCAGAGCAAAGGATATCGACATAAAAGTATGGGGCCATGTTTCAACTGCAATAAACAAGGTCATTATTCAAGAGATTGCAGAGCAAGCAAAACTGCAAATAAGATGCAAGATAGTCAAAGTACTAGGCAAAATCCCGCTACTGGTCTTTTCTATACGGATATTGAAATTAACGAAGAAGTTGCCGAGGTCGACAACACGGAACTGGATTTAGAAGAATGGCTTATTGACTCAGCAGCAACATCCCATTTCACGAACAGACAAGAATGGTTCGATACTTTTAGACCTCTGAAAAAAGCAAAAGTACTCGTTGGGGATAAGAACAGTACATCAGAAGTAGAAGGGGTAGGTGACATAATTTTTTATGTAAAGCTAATTTTTCGTAAAGCTAATATTAAAGAACGTATACTATGCTCCAAATCTACGGTGTAACTTAATAGCTGGATCTAATATTGATATAGCGGGATATAAAATTGTTTGCCAAAATTCAAAAATGATAATTGAATTGAATTGAATGTAGGGTTTACTGGCACAAGGTCCATAAAAGGACATGCTGCGCCAAACATGCGATTTTAAAACGAATCAAGGTAGGCTCATCGTACTATTTTTCTTACTAGATTTTTACACAACATACCAAGAGTATTCGAAAGTGAATAAAATCAGTTAAATATAAATACTATAAAACCAGATGAAACAGGATCAAAAGTGAATAAAATCAGATAAAAGTGTAAACAGGATAAAACAGTTATACACAGTATAAAATACCTATTGCGCGTAGAAACGCAAAAATTTGAGGGTGATGGGTGTCTCCTAACAAATCCTCCAGCGATAAAATAGAACTACCAAAAATGGTAAGACGATAAAAGTTAAAACATGGGCAAATAGTTAAAAGATGATTAATAGAGAGTAAAACATTACAAGAATCGCACGGGGGAGGCGGTTCTCCAAACAGTAAATGTAAATGTGTCAAACGAGTGTGGCCGATTCGGAGGCGGGTTAACTTAACATCTGAGTGACGAAGACGTAATGCAGGTAAAGGGGTAATATCTGGTTTAACTGAGTGCAATTTGTTATTAATTTTAAGGTCCCACTGTTGCTGTTAGAGAGATGTGATAAACTGCCGTATGTGACGTTTTATGTCTGATAAAGGTACGGATATGGTTAAAACAGTGGTGGCAAATCGTGCAGCCAAATCAGCCAAGTCGTTTCCTGGGATACCGACGTGACTTGGTACCCAGCAGAATAAAATATCAAAACCGTTATTGTGGAGAGTAATCAGTAAATGGTTAATAAAACACAAAATTGGATAACTATCACTGCGAAAATATCCTAATTGGCGCAAGACGCTCATACTGTCAGAGTATATGCAATACTTCCGCGTAGAGAGCGTGGAAATCTGCCAGAGTGCCAATAAAATGGCCAAAGCTTCAGCAGTGAAGACGGAACAAATATCTGGGATTTTGTAGCTATAAGTATCACCAGCGATGATGTAACCTTAGCCGACATATCCCGCAGATTTTGATCCGTCAGTAAAAACAGGCAGATACTCAGAATATTGGTGACGATGAGAAATGAAGGTATGCTGATAAATGTTTGGTGCAGCATTAGACTTATTGTACATCATAAACGGTGAATGAAACTGATAGGATGAGATGGTCCATGGAAGTATGAGAAAATGATCCACTGATTGCCATGGTAAATTCACAAATGTCGAAAGTTTGTATGAATGTACGAACGCGAGCATGTAATGGTCGGACGGGAGAAGGTCTAGCTACTTAGTCTCTTCAAGCTTGATAAAGAAACTTCACACCTTAAGGGATGTGATTTACTAGACAAGACACGATAGTAATATGCCAGAAAGAACTGCATGCGACGTAGATCCGGAGGTAATTGTTGGCAGACGACATACAAGCTTTCTACTGGACTGGTGCGAAACGCACCGCTGTATATACGTAAGGCCGCATGATACACTGTGTCCAAGCGTTTTAAGCGAGAAGATGCCGCAGTGCCATAGACCATGCAAGCGTAGTCAATACGTGACAGTATATTCGCAGTAAAGCGATACGGTGTGTTCCCCAAAACGTGTTTGACAGAACGCGCAGCATATTCATTACCTTCTCACAGCGTTTTCTCAGTTGTTTAATTTGAGGGAGGAAAGTAAGTTTTTTATCAAAGAATACTCCCAAAAATTTCGTTTCCTCAACAATAGGTATTGCAGTGTTGTTAATGAGTATAATAGGATCGTTATGTAATCTGCGTTGCCGACAAAAATGTATGCAGGAACTTTTGGTGGGTGAAAGTGTATGACCATTCTGATTACACCATTCTACAATTTTGTTGACTGTTAGTTGAAGTTGACGCTCAATTACTCTCATGTCAGATCCCGCACAAGATATATTCAGATCGTCAACGTAAAATGTGTCAAAAACCGTGGGTGGAAGTCTATGCAAGATGAGAGTTATGTGAACGATGAAAAGTATGACGCTCAAAACGCTACCCTGTGGAACACCTTCAGATTGAACGTATAGGTCAGAAAGTTTATTGCCAATTTTAACTCGAAAATATCTTTGCCGCAAAAAGTTTTTGATAAAAATAGGTAGAAGACCACGGAGGCCCATGTCATACAAAGCCTTAAGAATACCGTATCGCCATGTCCGATCGTAAGCCTTCTCAATATTGAAAAAGGTAGAGACATTATGGCTACGCCGGACAAAAGCATTACGAATACGAGATTCCAAGGAAACAATGTTGTCCATTGTCGACCTACCTCTTCGAAATCCAGTTTGAAAGGCCGGAATAAGATGTTTCTTTCCGAGATAATAAATTAGTCGGGAATTAACCATACGTTATAAAACCTTGCTGAAACAACTAGTTAGTGCTATGGGGCGATTGTTGATAGGTTCTGTTGAATCTTTACCTGGCTTTAAAATCGGTATAACTATAGCTTCACGCCAACCAGTTAGATATGTCTGTTCTGTCCATATTCTGTGGAAGAGCAAACGAATATTGAGAAGAGACGCAGGATTTAAATGGCGTAGCATTCGATAGGATATCCCAGCGAAGCCTGGGCTCGTGTTTGGAGCTTTAGCCAGCGCTTGCTGTAGCTCTTGAGACGTGGAAACTCTTTATATTGAAACCTTCGGCGAGATTCAAAATTTATGGTATTGGATTCAGTCATTTTCTTGTGAGTTTGGAAAGTTGGGCTATAGCTGTCAATGCTAGAGACGGCTGCAAAAGTTTCACCCAAGATGTTACTCACATCTACAGGGTCAGAGAACGTGGGTCTGTTTCTAGTAAATACCGGAAGATGGAATTCACGATATATACCATTCGCTCTCTTGACTCTCGACCAGACTTGTCTGGGAGATGTTGTAGATGTGATGGATGAAACATAACGTGACCAAGAGTCTTTCTGACTTGCGACAAAGGCGCCGAACCTTGCGAGCAAGGGCTCTAGCCCGTTTGAAAGCCACAAGGTTATCAGTTGTTGGATAACGACGGAAATAGTTCCATTGTTTTTGCTGTTCTTTGTGAGCCTTAGAACATTCTGTATACCACCAAGGCTTCCGATGACATGGAATAGAATTGGATGTTTTAGGAATACTAGCATCTGCTGCATTGATTATTATTGATGTTACTGTCTCAACAACAGTTTCAATATTGTCATTTGAAACCATATCATTTGTTATTTCAGCAAGTTGTGTGAAAAGGTTCCAATCCGCCCGATGATATATGAAAACTGATGGTCTGGGAGTAATATT
Organism: Parasteatoda tepidariorum; assembly: GCF_982258835.1. Classification (NCBI taxonomy): domain Eukaryota; kingdom Metazoa; phylum Arthropoda; class Arachnida; order Araneae; family Theridiidae; genus Parasteatoda; species Parasteatoda tepidariorum. The sequence continues at coordinate 101,913,676 of NC_141763.1, forward strand.
AAAAGTAGATGAGTATGTAGCAATGATAGGAAAATGATCACTGTTATGAAGATCATCATCGACTAAAAATTGAGTGAAAGGTAAAAGTGAAGGTGAACATAAAGCCAGATCAATGCAGTGAAAAGTCTGAGTTGTTGCATGAAAATAAGTGTCCTCACCTTGGTTCACTAGACAGAGATTATGGTAATCGAGGAGTGTTTCGACTTGATGCCCTCGAGCATTTGTGTCGGGACTACCCCTCAGTACGTTATTACCATTAAAATCTCCAAGTAAAATGAAAGGCTTGGGCAACTGATTCATCAAAATGTTTAACTCGTATTGAGAAACTGGATCATTTGGAGGTAAATATACAGAGCAGATTGCAATGGAGATGTTAATATGAATTTGAACGGCTAGGACCTGTAATGAAGTTGACAATGAAAGGCGAGTTGACGGGAAATATGTCGAAGTTAAAAGCGCAACACCACTATTAGCTCGATTACCAAAGACGGAATCACTGCGATGGCAGACATAGTTACGCAAGTTAAGATTGTCAGATGATCTTAAATGTGTCTCTTGAAGAGCAAAACGTGAAGGATGATATTTAAAGACAATATCTCTGATGTCAGTGATCTTATTACGTACGCTACGACAATTCCATGAGATAATGGATACTGTCATTATCTTTTTATTTCAGGTTTTGGTTTAGATGAGACGTCCATCGGTGGGTAATCAAAAATTGATTCATCATCCAATGAATGTAACGCCAGAGCAACGTCCATTCTTTGTGAAACTTCAGAAGCGGACTGAAATGAAAATTTAGAGTCTTTTTTGTTATACCAGGTTTCATACTAGGTGGCAGTTTTATGCTCGAACGCTGCTTAAGAGCAGGCAGAGATTTTACTGTTGATGAGATGCGAGATGTTTTCAGAGGAGGAGATTTAAAAACAGGTCTGTGGGATGTGGATGGTCCAGAGAAATTGAAGTTTCTGTTTGGTTTGTTGTTGGGTAGTTATTGGTAAGGTATCTGTTTGTGTACTAACAGAGCAATATGAGGTCTTAGCTGTCGCGGAATAGGACACACCCGGACGTGGAGTACGAGCGGTAACTATTCTACGGGCTTCATCAAAACTTAAATTCTGTAAGACTTTAACTGATTGTATCTCTTTCTCCTGGGACCATTTGGGACAAGTCCTGGAATAGGCTGCATGAGCACCCTTGCAGTTAATGCATAGGGGTGGCAACTCACAGGAATTGTCTTCATTGTCGGTACCAGAACAACGAGCGCAGACAGGTTTACCTCGACAAGATGTTTTCGAGTGCCCAAACCTTTGACATTGGAAGCATCGCAAAGGGTTTGGGACATAAGGTCTTACCGGGCAGTTATACCAAGCAAGCTTAAGTGAAGATAGTAAATTAGGTATGTTGAAATTAAGAATAAGTTGTTTCGTAGGGATGAGTTTTCCATCCCTGCGAATCCTTATTCTACGGACAGCAATGCAACCTTCTCCAACACCTTCAATGGGTGGAAGTCGATATTTTTTGTCGATAATAGATGACTTTTCCAGAAAAGTGGAAGTTTTTACGGTTGAGAAGAAAACAGAAGTTTTTAAATGTTTCAAAACATATCTCGTAAAATCTGAAAGAGAGTTAAACTGCAAATTGAAGTCAGTCCGAACAGACAATGACATGGAATTTTGTCACGCCGAGTTTGAAGATTATTTAAACAATCTGGGAATTCGAATAGAGCGAACTTCAACTTATTCTCCAGAACAAAACGGGATTGCTAAAAATTCAACCGTGACGCAGTTGAAGCTGTTCGAGCATCACTTCGCGATAGTGGACTAAATGACCGATTTTGGGCCGAAGCTCTATATATGTACGCTCATGGAAACCGAAGTGAACACAAGTTAACAAATGGATTGACGCCTTTTGAAATTTGGAATGGATACAAACCATGAGTTCGACATTTAAGTATATTTGGTTCTTTGGCGCTTGTTCACGTACCCAAGGTAAAGCGCAACAAGTTGAACAAGACATCAAAACTAGGAATCTTAGTTGGCTACGCAACAAGAACGAAGGGTTATAGGAGAAGAATGGAATAGTGACATTATTTGGGAAGAATAAGAAGTGTGAATACGTAAGATATAAAGACAGCTACCAAGAACAAGTGTTAGACAATAACGAAGAAACTGTTACAAAGAAAGAAGAAATGCTAAAATAAAAATTGAAGAGTGGAAAAGAGTTGAAGCACCAAGAAAAAATTAAGTTCAAGAATAGATGTTTACTATTACCCACCTTCAAGCAAAGAGAGACTTCGATCAACTATATCGACGTAGAACGATTTTGTGCAAAAAACGGATTAAAGGTCCAACCAGAACTGTTTTCATTTAAGTCTACAAGTCCAAAGCAAGAAGATGGCGAAGATTCATCGACTCATTGTGCAGTTCAATATTTCGAAGATATTTTCGAAGACGAAGTATACAACTTGGAATCGCCTAGAACGTACGAGGAAACCCAAAAATCAGCCGGCAAGGATAAGTGGAATAAATCCATGGAAGACGAAATTCAGATGATGAAAAATCGTAAAGTATGGAATTTAGTTGAACCTCCAGAAAATGCCAAAATCATCGGAAGCAGATGGGTGTATAGTGTGAAGCGAGATGATAAAAACCAGATAAAGAAGTTCAAGTCCCGGCTGGTAGCTCAAGGATTTAAACAGGTAAAAGGAAAAGACTTTTCCGACCTTTTTTAACCTGTAGTAAATTTTTCAATTATACGATTTCTATTCATTTTATTAGTTAGTTTTTTATGCTGGAAATGTGTACAATTGGATATTAAAAGTGCATATTTATATGGAAATTTAACTGAAATTTTATATATGTCTCAGCCAAAAGGATTTGAAGTTAAAGGTAAAGAATATATGGTTTGTAAACTAAATAAAGCCATATATGGTTTAAAACAAAGTGAACCACAGTGGGATATTGAATTAGACAATACTTTAGGACAACTAGGTTTTGAAAAACTATTTTGGTGTAATTGTGTTTATAAATTAAAATCTAAAGTTATTCTGTTGGTATATGTCGACGACATAGTATTATTTGGGGAAGATCAAAACAAAATTGATGAAGCTGTTGATTTACTTAAAAGTAAATTAGAAATTCAAGATTTAGGCAAATTGAAATATTTGTTAGGTGTTATTTTGAAACCGTAAATGATAGGGTTTATTTACATCAAATAACTTATATTGAAAAGTTATTGAAGAAATTTGAAGAATTACCTAAAACTTTTGTAAATTTGCCCTTAAAACCTGGAATTAAATTACCACCTAAAGTTAAAGAAGAAGAAATTTTTGAAACAGATTTAATGAAAAAATTCCCATATAGAACTCTGATTGGATGTCTTTCTTTTATAGCTAATAGAAGTAGACCTGATATTGCATTTTCAGTTAATATTTTATAGCAATATTGTAATGGTTATTCTTATCAGCATTGGAATATAGTTGTTGACTTATTAAATTATGTGTTTAATACGAAAGATTTAAAAATTAACTTGTCAAGCGTAAATCAAAATAACTTAGTAGCTTTTTCTGATGCTAATTGGGGATGCCACTTAACCAACAGATATTCATCAAGTGGACATATAATATATTTTGGGGGTATACCGTTAACTTGGAAAACAAAAGTGTGTAGCTCTTAGTTCTATGGAATCCGAATTTATCTCAAAAGTTTTAAATAAATTGAATGTATTAGAAAATATGGAAGTACCAAATCAACTCTATGACAATAAAGCTGCAATTTATTTTTCCAAAAATTCGATTGAAAATGTGAAAACTATGCACATAGACGTAAGATATCAGTTTATTAGAAATATGTTAGAAGAAAACTTGTTTAAATTGGAGTACATCTGTAGTAAAGACAATTTAGCAGATTTTCTCACCAAACCTTTAAGTAATGAAAAATTTCAGTATTTTAATGATAAAGTTTATAATGAGGCCAAATGTGGAAATAAGTAATTTCCAGTTATAAACTTTATTGTTTTAGTCTTTTGCAGATTCGTCTCCACAGGATGTAAGTAAAGTGAAGTCAAGTAATAATCAATGTGACGTAAGACATCGTGTTCTATAAAAGAACGAACAATTCTTTTCATGATGGATGAACAGCCCGCCCTTCATTTGAGTCTTTGGCCAATGGCCTGATATCCGTCATAGGATTAAGATCGTGGATGATGATTCTTTATATATTTGTTCAACATTACGATTTTTAGATTTAAGTTAAACATTTAAAGTATTAATAAATGTGTTCTCCAGTTTACTTGTGTTATCATCTTTTTTAGCGTACTCTGCTTTGTGAGTTAAACGCACAAAAATATCCTTTTTGGCGCAATTTAAGCCAATTCTTTCAATTTGGAGCAGGTTGGCGCAGGCTTCCACAATTGGCGCAGATCGGCGCAGCACTTGCACCACTGCAATATATTTTATAAATATATAAACAATTAATAAATATTTTTAGTTAATAATAATTATTATTTTATTGTTTATTATAAATAAGAATTTAGATATTTTATATGATATTTACGCATAACTAAAATTAGGATATAAAATAATAATGAAGTGTAATATACACACTTTTATTAATTTCAAACTAATCTTTTCCTTTTTCGAGATACTCCCTTCAATATAGATAATCGTTCAGAAGTTTCAGAAAACGAGAATTGTTTAATATATTAATTGTTGTCTTTGTCGGGTATAATGCAATGTAGCTTGCTAGTGTTTGCTACTGGCTTTGTTTTCTCAAATCGAGGTTTCAGAAGAAGTTTGGCTGATTCATAAGCTTCAGTATCAACATATTTAAACGGTTAAATTAGGTAACGATGAAGATTTCGAAGCCCAATTGTACAATTCTAGTGGAGTTGTAATTGGGTCGGCATTTTTTTGTTAACTAGCTCTTGTTGCGTACCTCTTCAATGTACCGCCAACACCATCAATAACGCGAAAAAATGCCACTCCACTTTTATTGTGAAAATCATTTTCGAAATTATATATGTTTAAAAAATGTTTTGAATTTTTCAAATTGCTGTGGAGCACCATCCGAAAAAAAAATGCATTTTTCTATATCACGACTCAACGAGGACACAAATTTGATCGTTTCTTGGAGAAAAATATAAACCGCTACAGAATCGTGGTGCAAACAATCTGAAATTATTGCAAGACGTGATCAACAACGCCATCATTATTGTATATTACAACTGTAAAAACGATAGCCTGCTTATTGTTCCAGTGGAAAACAGGCACAGCGTTTCGTTTAACAAAAGCATAGTTTTCTGCAAAATCACAGACAATAACGCAATCATTAGTTTCCGGGTCATTAATATTATTCTGGTAAAAATTTGCTTGCTGTGTCGCGAGAAAAGCGTGGTGTAAAAATGACTCAGAAGATTGTAGAAAGTTAGTTACGAATTGTTCTGTTGGTTGTTCTATATTTTCTAATGAAGTTCGAGGTTCCGAAACCCACTTTCTGTAGTGCACATTTTCAACACCTTTTCTTTTAAAACTTTGCAGCAACAAATGTTGAAGAGTTGACGTGTCTGGAGAATTTACACACTGCTGAAGATAACCTTCTGTTTTTGGCTGAGCACACAGTATTCTTGACCAAAAATCATGATGATGCACAATTTCGATGTTTTCCTCATGCATCAGTTGTTTTAACTGACTTCCTATAAGATTTTTTATATTATTTTTTTAATACATATAAAAAATTGTATTCATCGAACGTATTAAATTTAAAATACACACACAATAGGACAAACACACACGCAGTGCGTACCACTAGAGCCTGCTAAAACACAATGCTTGGGACGAAGTGATGCAAATTTAGATAAACCTATGATGATGTCGGGATTTTCTGATTTGAATGTCACGTGCAATTCTTTTAGGTTTCCCATCAATAATCGTTTTTGAAGCAAATCCCCGTTTACCTGCACTGTTTTTCACTGATACAGTGTCCTTTTTACCTGGCATAAGAGAACTTACATGATCGCTTTCGTGAAATTGAATCACTTTATCAACAGTCTTCTTCGGCAATGTGTGTTCTATTTCAAAAGAAAATTTAATATTATTTAAAACAGCCATATCATAAGAAATTTAATTGTAATACTGCTAAGTAAATACCAATTTTTTTCTCAACGCTGCCTGCTGACAATAATTGTCTGGCTTTTTTAGCTAAATGCCTACTCGTTCTTATTTTGTTAGCAGCTTTTGAAACACTACAGAACATTATAGGCAAAGACATCAAAATGTCAATTTTTTCTTGTTTACTCGAGTTAGAGTCGTGAAACCTAGTTTTTAAAATTGCCAGCATCTACATGCCTGCCATTCTGAATATTTATTCTTTACGAGAATTAATGCAGTACTTTATAAACATCTTTTAACTTTGTTTAAAGAAAAAGCAGTCGCCACAATCTGCGCATTTTCGTTTGGTGCCTGATTTTGGTTTGTGAGAATCACCTGTCCCGACAAAACCATATTTCAAGTAGGACTCATTGTATTGTCTGTTAAAAATGACATGTTTCTTTCATGTTCAAGGCTCTTCACTGAGCCTTTTCTTTTTCCTAAGGAAACTTTCGAACGACGTCTGTTTCGTACTCATTTTTGCTAATTTGTGGAATAAATTTGAGCAAACACAATACACACGTACCCCAAGTATTGTTAAACATAACAAAGTACCGGTGAACAGAGATAAGAGCTATATACACCTTCTCTTTACAAAAAACAAACAAAATCGCATAAAGCACACAAAACTATAGAGAGGATATTTTTAATTTGGGGTATAAACCTAGGAATTTAAATTCAGTTTCAATGAAATGGCCGGCCGGTACCATTTGATCCACGGACTGTTACCATTCCACGGACCGGGGGTTAGGGAAAACTGGTGTATATAGTTCTGGCGTGTCTTCTGCCTGACTTGAACATGTGCACATGTTTGTCTTTTCTGTTAATTCTATTTAAGTGTTCTGGAAAAAACCCATGCCATGTCAAAATTTGTGTAACATGCGGGTCGTAGATTAACCCATTTTAGGTCAAGGATAAAAATTTTATAAAATGTGGTATTATTTTCACTAAAATATGTTTAAATTACATTCATTAAGAGAAGTTTCGTGAATGAAAAATAATATTTTATTTAAGAAATAAAATGGTGCGTATACGTACCATTGGCCAGGTGAATGAACAATTCCTTTAGTTCAACAGTTATACGTTTAATGGAAACATTCGAAACATTTTGAATGTAAATGAACTTTGCATTTTATGCATATATAAATCGTATGGAATTTACATATTTTATCTCGTATGAGGGCTTTTTCTCATGAGCATCCAATTCTATCAGTCCTAGCTTCTTTTTGTAGAGCTACGGATGATGGGCGACCTTTTTTAATGTGGGTAACATGTAATGCACTTTCACCAAATGGATTGTTCTTGGATTCAGGTTTTAATAGGGCAATAGCTATATAAGATCTAAAGTCTATAAGTGATATTTTTGAACTAGTTAAAATTCTATTTAGCTTCTACGAATTTACTATAAAGACGCCCGGTGGCTGAGTGGTAGCGCTTCGCGCTTCCATAGATAGACTTAGAGGTTGGGCAGCTCTGACGAGCAGCTCACATCGACCAGAGGTCTATTGTACCCAAACCCTAGTCGTGATTAGCAAGAAAGCCCTATATCTGAAATAAAGTTCAGCAAGCACCCTACAGGAACATCTTGCAGTTCCCAGGCATTGACGCAATGCTGCCCTAGATGCTCAAATCTTTTAGCAGAATACTCATCACAATCACAAAGTATGTGTCGTGATGTCTTCTTCTACATGACGTCCCCGATGAAGAGAATTGGATTCTATTCCCATAATGTTTAGGTGTCTCCTGAGGAGACAGTGACCAGTAAGAAGACCTATGATCTTCTTCATACAGTTTCTATTAAGCTTTAAGAGCTCCTTTTGACGTACATTAGGACAGTCTCGATTCAGCTCCTTAGCTTGTCTCTGACCGTCAGCAACGCGCCATTGCTCATGGGCAATCTTGCCGTAGAGCTTGAAAATGGTTGCCCTGAATGAGGAGGTGGAAATTCCAAGCGCAGGTTCAGGGCCCGGCCCATGAAAATTGCATTAGAGCCAGCCCGTGCTGCTTCATCAACTAGCTCATTTCCACCAATACCCATATGTCCTGGTACCCAATGCAGGGATACCTTGTTATGAGCGGACAGGTCACTGAGAACCGAGAAGCATTCCCACACTAACAAAGAGGTGAATTTACACCTTGACAGTGATAGGAGAGCAGCCTGACTGTCAGAACAGATGCGGATAGTCGTATTTTGATATCCTTTGTCTAAGCATAACTTGCAGCACAAGATAATGGCATAGACCTCAGCCTGAAAAACGGTGGCATAGTTGGTACCGTCAATGGAGCAATAAATTCCTGCTCCTGATTTGGCTCCAATCTTAGAACCATCAGCGTACCATATTAGGCATTTGCCTTTAAGTCACCGAGGAGAATTAAACCATTCATCACAAGTAGGAAAATGGATCTTGAAGGGCTTGTAAAAAGCGTATCTTAGTGACATATAGTCACTAGGCGTAATAAAAGAGGATAAATCCACTTGTGCAACAAGATTTCTCCATGACAAGTGTTTGGAATACTCTTTCCATAGGCCAAGGTACATAATACGCTTTACGCCTGTCTGAGCTTCAACTTCAATGCGTAAGTTCAATGGAAGAAGCTAGAGTAAGCTCTCTAGAGCAGCTGTAGGAGTGGTCCTGAGACATCCTGACAGGGCTACACAGACCATTCTTTGTAGTCTGTTAATATTAGACCTTGCGGAGCTCAATCTAGTCCTTGACCACCAGACGATTGCGCCATAAGTGATGATAGGACTAATAATCATTGAGTATATCCAGTAAACTATTTTGGGGGACAGTCCCCTACCAAATACCAATAGCATTTCTACCAATTCTACCAATAGCATTTCTGCAAGACCAAAAAATCTTTCTGGCCCTGTTGGTACAGTATTCAAGTTGATGACCTCAATTTAGTTTGGAATCAAAATAAACCCCGAGAAACTTGACTTTCTCCGTGAGTTCCAATTTATGGTCCAGGTAGTATACATTACCTAGATCAAGTTGCCTTTTTCGTATGAAGGCTACATAACTTATCTTGGTTGGATTGACAGATGAGCCTGATTCAGAGCACCATCTGGCTACTTCTAGGAGTGCATTATTCATGATATCAAAGACTGTTTTTTCATGTTTGCCTTTGATAACAATAACACCGTCATCAGCGTACCCGATACAGGGAATGCCAAGAGCAGTTAACCGAACTAACAAGGAGTCTATTACCATACACCCTAGGATATGGGACAGAACCCCTCCCTGGGGGCATCCTGCGGTTGCATGCACTTTCATGCTTGCACCCAATAGAGAGGAACAAACATACCTAGAGGATAGAAAATTCACTATCCACCTGGTAATTACTTTTATGCTCTGTTTATGCCTCTGTTCCTAAGTGCATTAATGATAGTCTCAAGAGGGACTTTATCAAACGCACCTTATCATCATATCAATGAATACCGCCAGAGCCATCTCCTTATCTGTGATAGATTTCTCACACAGGAGAGCTCATACAGAGCGGTGTCTGCAGACTTGCCTGGTTGATAGGCATGCTGTGTGGAGGACAGTGGCCTTTCCATGAGCACAGTGTCTCTGAAGTGTCTGTCAATTAGCTTTTCGATCGCTTTCAACAGACAGGAAGTGAGGCTGATTGGTTTGAATGATTTAGCCTCAAAGTAATTCTCCTTACCTGGTTTTGGTATGAAAATCACCCTGGTATTCCTCCAAGAGAGAGGTATATACCCAAATGCTATACAAGATCGAAAAATCCTACATAGAATAGAGGCCAGTGTATTCACCCCCTGGATAAGCATCATTGGTATGATGTCATCCGTGCCTAGGGCTTAAACGACTTTATGGTCCATACAACCTTCTCATAGGAGACCACCATCTTGGCGGCCTCCCAGTCATTCCTACTACTAGTAGTTGTGGTAATAATATGTAGATTTTCATTCTTCACAGGATGAGATCCAGGGAAGTGTGCTTCAAGTAGTTCTCCAAGAGCCTCTTCCCCAGATTCACTGTATCTTCCGTTTGTAAGACGGATGGCATTTAAACTGCAATTAATTGATTGATTGAATGTGGGGTTTAGTGGCACAAGGTCCAAAAATGGACATACTGCGCCAAACACACGGTTTTAAAAACAGATTAAGAGGTTAAGTAAAGCACACGTATAAAATCAGATATAGTGAAAATTCTAAAACAATGTTGTAAAGTTACATACATTAAAATCAATAAAACTGCATGTCAATAAAACGGTAAATTTACTAATCAAATGCAAATCAATAAAACGGTAAATTTACTAAAACACTAAATAGTATAAAACAATTATATACAACTTAAAATTCCAATAGCGCGTAAAAATGCAAAGATGTTAGGATGGTGATTTTTATCTAACAAGTCTTTTATATATAAAATCGTGCTTCCAAAGAAGGTAAGGCGTTGTTGGTTAAAACATGGACAAGCGATTAAAATATGATGAATTGAAAGTGAAACGTTACAAGTATCGCATCGAGGAGGCGGTTCTCCGAACAGCAAGTGAAGATGAGTCAGCCGAGTATGTCCTATACGTAGACGGGTGAGCTTGACATCTGCTCCGCGCAATTGCAACACAGGCCAAGGTTCTAGCGAGGATTTAATTGTGTGCAGTTTATTTTCAATTTGTAAATCCCAGTGTTGTTGCCACAAGGACATAGTAAATTGTCGTATGTAATTCTTCATGTCAGAAATTGGTACTGATAGTGTTAATGGAGTTGCAGCAGATCGGGCAGCAGAGTCAGCCATGTCATTACCTGAAATACCAACATGGCTGGGAATCCAACAAAATAAAATGTTAAAACCACTTTTGTGAAGACTAACTAGCAGATGTTTAATGATACATAAAATAGGGTGAGCTTCGTTGTTTACATGATTATTCAGCTGACGTAAAACACTTTGGCTGTCAGAGTAAATGCAAAACTTTCGTGCGGTCAGTGATGAGATAAGTCGTAGAGCTATGAGAATGGCCACAGCTTCAGCAGTAAATACAGAACATATGGCAGGTATGGTATAACTGTATGTTCGATCAGCTATAATGATTCCACATCCAACATGCCCTGGAGATTTTGACCCATCCGTAAAAACAGAAACATACTGAGAACACTCATGACGATGAGAGATGAATAGCTGAATATACACGCTAGGAGATATACTGGATTTTTTGTATGAAGCAAATGGAGAATAAAAGTGATATGATGGGATAATCCAAGGTTTGTTAAGAAAGTGATCGGTTGATTGAGATGGTGATTCGCAAAAATTGAATGTCTGAATAACTGTACGCATACGAGCATTAAAAGGAGGTGTGTATGAGGGTCGCGCATCATATAATCGTCGTAAACTTAATGGAATAACCTCCTGTCGAAGAGGATGAGATTTAGATGACATAACACGAAAGTAAAATGCAAGACAGAGCTGCATACGTCGAAAATAGAGAGATGATAAATTACATATACTATATAAACTTTCGACTGGGGACGTTCGAAATGCGCCGCTACAGATTCGCATTGCAGTGTGATGCACTGTATCTAACAGCTTCAAATTTGACGCAGTTGCAGTGCCATAGACTGCACAAGCATAATCAATGCGTGATAATATCAACGCTTTGTAGATTCTAATTAGGGCGGTGCGATCCGCACCCCAGAAAGTGTTTGAGAGAACACGTAGGACATTTATAGTTTTTTCACAGCGTTTTCTAAGATAACGAATATGGGGCAGGAAAGTGAGTTTGCTGTCAAGAATTACGCCTAAATATTTTGTCTCCGACACGATAGGTATATTAACGTTATGAATAGAAATAACTGGATCATTGTGTAATCTGCGCAATCGACAAAAATGTATGCAAGAACTTTTTGTGGGTGAAAGTGTGTGACCATTTTGTTCACACCATTTTGAAATCTTATTGACGGCCAGCTGAAGTTGACGCTCAATAACGCGCATATCAGAGCCAGAACATGAAACATTTAGATCGTCCACATAAAGTGAGCCAAATACATGAGGTGGTAGTATGTTTAAAATGAGTGAAACATGAGTAATAAAAAGAATGACACTTAAAACACTGCCTTGAGGAACGCCTTCGGCCTGAACGAAGAGGTCTGAAAACGTAGAACCCAATTTTACCCTAAAATACCGTTTCATCAGAAAGTTCTTCAGGAAGATGGGTAAATTACCCCGAAGTCCCATATCGTAGAGTGTCTTAAGAATTCCGTATCGCCATGTCCGATCGTAAGCCTTCTCAATATCAAAGAAGATAGAGACAAAATGGTTACGTCGGACAAAGGCGTTACGAATTCGTGACTCTAAAGCAATAAGGTTATCAGTAGTAGATCTTCCTTTTCGAAAACCACTCTGGAACTCTGGTATATGATGGTTCTTTTCTAGGAAATATACTAAGCGGGTATTAACCATGCGCTCAAAGGTCTTTCCCAGACAGCTTGTTAAAGCTATAGGGCGATAGCTTTCCGGGTCCTTAGGATCCTTGCTTGGTTTCAATATGGGGATGACAATTGCCTCACGCCAACATGATGGATAAGTCTGTTCCGTCCATAGTCTATTAAATAGAACCAGGACGTTACCCAAAGACGTAATATCCAAATGGCGGAGCATTTGGTAAGTTATCCCATCGAGACCAGGGCTTGTGTTCGCAGCTGTTGATAAGGCCTTTTGTAGTTCCAGAAATGTAAAATTGCCATTGTATGAAGATGATCGACGAGTGTGAAAATTGATATTATGACGCTCAGCGTTGAGTTTATGGTTTTGGAAAACCGGGCTGTAACTCTCTGTACTAGAGATAGCGGCGAATGTCTCACCTAACATGTTACATACATCAATAGGAGCAGAGTAGACTGTATCGTTCTTTTCTAATATAGGGAAATGAAATTCGCGGTATATGCCGTTTGCCTTTTTTACTCTCGACCAAACTTGTTTGGGAGATGTCATTGATGATATAGATGAGACATAGCGTTTCCATGATTCTCTTTGGCTACGGCGTCGGACTTTACGAGCAAACGCTTTAGCTCTTTTAAATGCTACAAGATTTGATGTGGAAGGTGAACGACGGAAGAGACTCCAAAGTCGTTTCTGTTCCTTGTAAGCGGTAGAACACTCTGAATTCCACCAAGGCTTACGATGACGAGGAGGAGTAGTTGAAGACTTTGGAATACTCTCTTCTGCAGCCTTTATAATTACAGAAGTTACTGTATTCACTGCGGCATTTACGTTGTTACCTGTTACCATAGCATCAGTAATCTGAGCAAGTTGAGTAAATAAGTGCCAATTAGCGCGATGATGTATGAAAACTGATGGTTTAGGACTCATGGGAACATTATTAGAATATGAAATTATGAGTGGAAAATGATCACTATTGTGAAGATCATTACTCACAGAAAAGTTTATGAAAGGCAAGAGAGCTGGTGAACATAATGCTAAATCGATGGAGTGAAAGGTATGGGTCGGCATATGAAAGTATGTCTCCTCGCCTTGGTTTAACAAACATAGATTATGGTCCTGTATAAGTTGCTCTATTTTACGTCCTCGATCATTGGAGACGGAGCTACCCCACAATTCACTATGGCCATTAAAATCCCCGAGCAAAATAAAAGGTGAAGGTAATTGTATAATCAATGAATTTAGTTCTGTTTGAGACACAGGTGTATTAGGAGGTAGATAAATTGAACAAACAGTGAGGAGTACATTAATGTGAATTTGGACAACAGTTGCTTGTAATGTAGTTGATAATAAATAATGGGTAGATGGTAATGCATTGCAGGTTAAAATTGCAACGCCGCCATGAGGATGACTTCCATCATCAAAATCATGTCGGGTGCAAGAGTAATTATGAAATTTAAAATTATGACATGACGTTAAATGAGTTTCCTGCAGAGCGAAACATGCAGGCTGATATTTATGAATAATATCCTTGATATCTGAAAGTTTATTTCTTATGCCACGACAATTCCAGGATATAAAATTAATAGACATTATGGAATGGATTGATATTTTTGTAATTTAACGCCAAGTAAAAAGATCAGTCAAGTATGAATTCATCGTCGGAAGGGTGAAGGGACAATTCTACGTCAAGATCTATCTTCTTCGGAGCACCAGAAGTTGATTGGTTGACGTACTGATTGTACTTAGGATCTTTTTTCTTCCGAGATATGCCAGGTTTTTTACTTAGGGGTATTTTTGTTGATATGAGCTGCTTGGGGAAAGGTGAGGTTTTTTCTGAGTTGTCAATTTTAGAAGTTTTTTTAGGAGGAGGAGATGTTGTTCTGTTTGATGGTGCATTAAAGTTAAATTTCGATTTTTGAGCAGTATTTTTAACCTGATGAGATGTAGAAGGCAAAGGTGGAAGGTTCGTTTGCGTACTGACAGAGCATTTGGTTACCTTTATAGCCGCAGAATAGGACACGCCTGGACGTGGGGTTCGGGCGGTTACTATTCGGCGTGCCTCATTGAAAGTCACATTCTGCAAAACTTTGACGGACTGAATTTCCTTTTCCTGTGACCATTTTGTACAATTCCTGGAGTAGGCCGCGTGGTCACCATTGCAGTTGACGCAATGGGGCGGTAACTCACAGGTTGTATCAGCATGGTCACTGCTAGAACAGCGGGCACAGATGGGCTTGCTTCGACAAGATGCCTTTGAATGTCCAAACCTTTGACATTGGAAGCATCTCAAAGGGTTTGGCACATATGGTCTAACCGGGCAGTTATACCAGGCAAGCTTGACGGCAGATGGTAAGTTTGGAGTAGCAAAGGTAAGAATGAGATGTTTTGTCGGGATAAGTTGACCATCTCGACGAATCTTTATTCTTCGAACAGCAATAACGTGTTGATCACGCAATTCCTCTACAATATTTTCTTCGGTATCATTGATAAATTCAGACTGTGATATAACGCCTCGTGAGGTGTTTAAAGTTCTATGAGGAGTAATATTAACAGAGAACGAGCATATGTTTGTACAAGTAGACAGAGTAGTAGCTTGTTTCTCGGATGAGACTTGAACTAACAAGTCACCTGAACGTAATTTTTTAACTGAGGCTACTTCTCCTAGAAGAGAAAGAAGAGCCTTATGTATCAAAAATGGAGAAACTTTACTAAATGACGTATTAGGTACTGTGGGATTTGTCAAAGCTATCATGAAGTATTGAGCGTGTTCAAATGGTACTAAAGGTGTTCCGCTGTTTTTGTATTGGTGTGCGGAACTGACCACCATTTCATTTTCAGCCATAGAAAATTAAATCAACTTTCAGCTACCAGCCGCAACACCCACCACGGAGTCCAACTAAGGGGGTGCAAATAACAAATTAGTGCTGCCACAAATCCGCTATTTAACACCGATGCTAACCAATAGTTATACGCCCGAAAGTCACCACTTAAGCAGCCTCCACCCTTAACGAGTTGCCCAGTAAGTGACCTCGGGCTTGACCTTAGCCAACAGATGACGTTTGTGACTAGCCGATTGGTGCACACAGGCCAATGTGCACCTCCCGTTTACCTGAAGCACGGGCCAAAGCAGTGTATTGGGGTACCAAGATGCCCCTCAACTGCCAGGATCCCCTTTTCCAGGGACACGGGTCTCCACGCACGGCAAACACGCGGGTGGTCTCTTCCCATCTATGTCCAACACAACAGGGTGGTAATCGAACACAGATGACAAGCCCTTACCAGTAAATTCGGCAACCACGACAAGGGGGAAGAGAAAGGAGAAAGCAGGAGAAAAGGGAGAGGAAACGGAAGGGAGGATAGATCACTAGGGTACCCCGGGGCGTGACTCCCTGTATTTACCTAAAGAAGGTAAACCCCCTCAGGGGTAAACTGCAATTAAAGTCTTTAGTAAGAATTTTTGCCATCTTTGCGGTGGCAGAAGTAGTGTTAATACCATCGCAGAAAGTTTGCCACGAGCGACGTTTAGATGCTCCGATCGCCTTGTTATAAGCAGTTAGAGCGTTTCTGTAGGACTGCTATTCTCCAGATTTCTTTGCTCTGTAAATTAACTTCCTACATTTTATACGTCATTTACTAAGATCAGAAGACCACCAAGGAACTCGCCTTGGGGAGCTAGTAGACGTAACCTGACAAGAAATATGATACGAATCGAGTATGATCTGTTGCACTTGGTCAACAGTCCACTTCACATTATTAACATTATTGCACTTACCAGAGAAGCTCCCAATCTTCCTCTCCAGAGCTGCTCTAAAGGAACCCCAATCAGCTGTTCTGGGGTTCCTCCTTACGACCTTCAGTCCTGAGAGGCCTTTAATAGAGAAAGTAATTAGTTGGTGATCTGAGGCAGTGACGGCCCCAGATACCTTCCAATCATTAACGTAATCTACTGATTTAGAGTTACATAAAGTAAGGTCAATGACTTCCCTTCTAACAAAGGTAGGTTCATTGCCTTTATTAAGGACAAACAAATTAAAATGTAAGATATGTTCCATAAGTACATCCCCCCGCTGGTTACAATTACTGCTACCCCACACTGTGTGGTGAGCATTTGCATCACAGCCGAAGATGAATGTACAGCTTGAACTAGTGGGCAATTAGGGCCCTTGTAATGTCAGCTAATGGATTCTTCTCCTCATACGGGAGATAGGCTGAAACTATGACAAAATCAGAGATTGTCTTATTGTTATAGAATTTTAGCTTTACAGCAACTAAATCCCTGTTAAGAAAGTTAACAAGATTAAGGGCATTTAGATTAGACCTAGCCACTATGCATGTCCTGGGAAGGTCACAACGGGTATCATAAAAGATATTAAAACCTTTAACATTGAGACCCATTATTCTACCCTTGCCGGTCCAAGGCTCTTGTATAAGAGCAATATCTAGTTCTCCATCATTCAACCTTTTGGCCATAAGGCTTGAGGCAGCAATGCTATGATGGAGATTAATTTGACCAACCTTGATTGTAGCCATTGGTTAGCAGTATGAGTGAATCCAGAATGGCTCCTATTTATTCTGGTTATCTTTAAAAGAAAAATCTTCCTTTAACAGCTCTATTGCTTCGTCAATACCAAGCATAGAAGCTGGTGAGTCAGGTTGTAATGTTACACCTGACCCCGAGTCCAACCCAAGCTCTGAAAAATCAAGAGCCCCAATTGAACTTACCTTGGAATCAGGGGAATTGGCCGGCCAAGGTTCATTCTCCTGTTCCATGTCCTCTTGAATATCAGGTTTTACAGAGAGGTACGATGTTGCTGGAGCCTCAACTGCTTTTTTCCTATTAGGATCGTGGATAATCTTAAAGACACCACGATCCACTCCAGTTAGTGCACAAAAATTTGCTCTCGCAATTGCATCAGCGTCTTCAGGCTCTACCTCAAAGATCAATCTAGAGGTGCCTGGTCCCACAGCACTTTGCAGAACCCTCCACCCCATAGACTTCAACCCTGGGTTTAGTCTCTGAAGACGCTATAAAAAGGTGCTTTGATCGGAGAGTTGCTCTTTCGTTTTAAAAGCAAACTTCACGGGCTTGGGTAGCTCGTTTGCACCTATGACCTTGAGCATGAGGTTACCCAAGGCTTTGTTGTTGAAGTGGCTTTTGATCCACCCTACAGTAAACTCATTGCATTGTAATGTAAGCGCTCCTCTTTGGAGGTGGTTGCTGTAAATTTCAGGCAGTCTTTCGCCACCAGGAATGGCGTCAGTCCGCTCTAAGTTTTCCTTTAAGATGTTATTAGAGTCTTCCAGAGAAAGCTTGGCAGAAGGAAAGTCCTCCAGGACTATAGCTATCTTGGTAGACTCGGTTGCACATGCAAAGGCTTATAATTGGAGGCCCCCGGTTGGATCGCCCTCTCCAAATCGGCTATCCACTCTGGGGGGAACCACTCCGCTGGATTGGGCGTTCCTGCCAGGAACAGCATCCTCCATGGGCTTCTTTTCTTTTGGGGTTAGCGCATTGGGAGATGGAGTTGCACCAGAAGACCTAAGTCTCTTAGCTCATCCACACGCCGCCATGGCCCTCATTTTCCTTAACTCCTTTTTCCGGCTCTTGGACAATCCAATGGTACCAGACACACTGTCCCCCGAGTGCCTCTGTGGACCAGAGACTCCTACAGAGGAAGGGCCTGCACCTTTGGACGCTTCACCAGCTTCCGAAGCAGACTGCAAAGCAGCGGTATTAGCACTGGGTTCACCCGTGGGCTTACCATATACTACTGGAGACTGTACAAGACTTTTCGAACAGGAACCTCTGCCTAATTCCTGAACGCATCCCTTGTTGACCGGCGCGACGGATGATGCCGTATCAAAGGCTTTTTGTTCACTCATCATGTATGTTCGCCTGCCATTTAGGTATCCAGGGGGCACCACGTGGAGGCGGCAGGCATTACCCCCCTTCGCGCTTCCATGCCACAGGTCCTGGCTTCAATTCTCTGGCTGGGCAAGGTTGACTCAGCCTTTCATCCCTTCAGTGGGTCGATAAATGAGTACCCAAGCATGCTTGGGAACTAATCACTTCGCGTTCGGCTGACCACCTAACCGGAACATCTGCTCCTGCATCCAAGAGCCCAAGGTCAAGAAAACTGAGATGGGCACAGTAGGCCTTGGCCCTCTATGGACTCTCGCGCCGCTGAGTTTAGTAGAATTTACTATAACGCTATCAATGATGTTTGTAAATAATGGCCAACACCATTTCTTACCTTGACTCTGATACGGTATTTAGCTATGCATTTTCATGTAGGTCTAGATGTAGGACATGTAGGTAGCAGGTCTACCCATATGCTTATTGTAATCCGAAATAACGTTGAGTTGTGAAATTACAACTTCTTTTCTTTCTGAGCGACTGCATCGTTTGGCATTTACAAGGGGCGAAATAGTACCGTTGTTAGTAACAATTGTTATCACAGCATTGTCTTTCCATTTTATACCACATGTAGGAATCACGTATAGGAATACGATGCATATTCGCGTATGGGATTTTCGCGAGCTGTGACATATGTAGAGAAACCCTTTTCTTTCAAAATTTTGAATTAACTATAGGATGAGGAAAAATTATCAAAATAAATTTTGTGCATCTCAGATTTTGAAACAACGCTTGTTTCTAATGGCATATTTTGTTGATCACTGTTAGCCTCAGCACAATAAAACTCTGATAACAATAAAACAAATAAAACTCTAAATATACAATAAAGCTGCACAATATAACTGATAAACCGTATTTAACTTGGTGATAGGTAGGGCAGTAGTAATCGTTACCTTTATGAAAGATATCTAGGGGTATCCAGTCCTTTGATTTGGTGAGTTCCACAGATTAACGTAGTGACAGTTGTAAGGTACGCAGGAGTCCTTTTTCTTACAGCTTTGAGTATGGTGAACACATGCACAGTGCATACCAATTGGATTATTAGTGCAGTGTAGTTCTTTATGATTAAAAATGTTGGCTATTATTGCACCTTGTAACATTGTTAAATTTAGAAATATTTGATCTGGATAGGCCGAAAAATAAGTGTTGTTTTTTGCAGCGTATATTAGCCGAAATCTTAGTTACTGAAACTACCCAATGCTGTAAGTTTGGGTTACTCCTGTGTTTGTTTATTTTGAATAATTTTATGGGGAAGTCAACCTGATTGGTGTTTAGTTCACAATGTATTTTATCAAATAGATTATCTTTAGTTATGTGTATTGGAACATTTGTGACAATGATGTTCTGCCGTCTTTGTTTTGGTATAACAACTTTAAAATCGTTTTGGTTCAAATCTTGGATTAGATGGTTTTTTTTATCGTTTTCAGTGCTGCAGTCAATAATGATATTGTGGGGTTAACGTGTAGTTTATCCATTGAGGCTGTCGTAGGCAGTGCGCTCAGGAGATCAATTAACTCACGTTTGTCCTTTTGAGCCGGTATAGGCAAATTAATAAATTAATAATAAAGTCCTTTTACCTACTTGCTTAGTTACCTCAGCATACGATTTCTTGAGTAGCTTTATTTTTAAGGTCTTCTATCAGTTTGTTGTTTTGAATTAGCTTTTGCTGTAGAACTCAATGTTCTTTAGAATTTGGCTTAGATCCTTAACATCTAGCGTAACTAGATTGGTTTGGATTCTTTTATTACAAGCTACAGTTACAGTTACATGCTTATAATTTATTTACTATTTGATTTAGTTCTATTACTATGCTTTCAAAGCTGTCTGTTAGATCTTTAGGTCGATAGTAGTTACCTTTGTCATTTCTTTTATTAACTATATTCGTTAACTTATTCACTAAGTATCCGAATCGAAATCTTCTATATGCGTCTTTAAGAGTATAATCTCGGAATTGCCCTCTATAACAATTGCCTACGTCTTTTGAAAATGGGGTTGACCCCTGATCTCCTTGCTCTTCGACAGTCTCATCTGGATTGTAAGCATCCGAATCTGAAAATTGATTACTCGTATTTAATAATGGTGCTAGTGAATTATTGAAAGTGGGCGCTTCTCCAAATTTTGGTTTTCTATCCATATTAGATTAGTTTTGGTTGAGTGGCAGAACATAAATGTCACAGCCGTTTTACAAATTAAGATCACAGTAGAACATTTATAATTATGAATAACACTTATTTGAAGAAACTTATTTAAAACATGTGTCGGATACAAGAACCGTCGGCAATAAATATGAGACGACTGAAGGAAGTAGAAGATCAAGAAGTTTCATTTGGTGGACGATTTAATAAAGATCTATTTACATATTATACAAAACATCCAACTATTAACATTTTCGTTCAGACAAGTTATTTCTACCTCTCATCTCTGTTCTATTTACAAGTGACACTGATGCCACTCAAAAGATAAAGCTCTTACCGTAGATGGCGCTATATTCTCCCCGATTGAGTTTGCGACGCAAAATTAACAAAAATCTGAACATTCTACTGAAAAATACTAAAAATATCTTAAACAAACAATTATCAATAAATGTTACAAGAAATATTAATTCAAAAAATTCAAAGATAAAGAGATAATAATCAAACACATAGTAATGTTTTTTCAAAAACATAAGGTTAACTATGTAAAAAAGTTACATGTCCAAAACATAAAGTCAAGTTAAAGTCTCACAGTCAATATTTCTGGCATTATCGGTGATCTTTAACGGATGCAGTCTTTGAATTGGTCTTAATAGAGTTCCCTTACTCGTTTTCAGTTTAACTAGTCTGACTCGTCCATCTCTTCCAGGGAAGAGCTTAATAACTTTTCCTAACGGCCAGAAAATTCGTTTTCTGTCTTCTCTGCCAATCAAGACGATGTCTCCAATATTTATTTGGCCAAGTCTCTTGGAAACAGATGAACGCAAGAAACCTAAATATTCGGTCCTGAATCTTTCTTTTAGTCTTTCTCTCAATCTTTGAACATATCTGTATCTATTGCCTAAACTAGTTTTGTCAATTTTGTCTAATTCGGCTACGTCGTTAGTAGGGAGGTCATGAAGGAATGAAGATGGTGTTAAAGCTCTCAAATCTGGTTCTTCAGACACATAAGTCATAGGTCTATTGTTCGTGGTCGATTCACATTCATAAACAAGAGTTGACAGTTCCACATGAGTCAGAGATGACCGTCCCAAGTTTTTTCTAAAGAGATCTTTGAGAATTCCGATTAATCTTTCCCAGAATCCTCCCCACCATGGGGCGGAGGGTGGATTAAATTTCCATTGGATTTGTGAAACTTCAAATTCTTTCATGATTTTGGTCCAATCAAGGCGCTTCAAGGAGGCGTTGAGGCCAGTGAAATTGGTACCATTGTCTGAGTATAGTGTAGATACTCTACTTCTTCTGGCAATAAATCGCCGTAATGCTTGAACAAAAGCGTTTGTGCTAAGAGAAGGTATCAGCTCTAAGTGAACAGTTCTATACACAGCACAGGAGAAAAGGACGATCCAAACCTTCTTATTAGTCTTGGTCAAAGGTCCGGCTAGATCGACACCGGTCACTTCGAATACAGCCGATAATCTAGTTCGATAATCTAGCCGATAATCTAGGCAGAAGTGAAAATGGTACTTCAAGATTTTTAACTTTTTGTCTCTTGCAGGTGACACATCCTCTAATAACGGAGCGAACAGTTCTTCTACCTTTTATAATCCAAAATCTCTCTCTTAAGATTGTTAGAAGAATGGACGTTCCTGCATGTTTATTCAATAGGTGTTCTTGTTCAATAACTCGTGTGACAACAAGATGCTTTGATGGAAGAATAAAAGGAGCAATGAATTCAGGGGTTTCATCTTCATTCAAAAGTCTAGACTTTAATCGAAGTATCTCCTCATAATCTGAAAACACTTGAAAGTTTTTCAAAGAATTTTTGCCTTCCTCGTCGTAAAAACATTCCTTGTGCACTGAACGCAAAAGAGTCTTTTGTTCCATTTGTTATTTCTTCTTGCGTTAAATCAACATTCTTTCTTAAATCTTTAGCTTTCGGGTGAAAGCGTAACACCCATGCTATAACTCTGATTATCTTAAAAAATTCGAAATTCTGGATGCTAAAGTAGTTACAATGGATTCCGAGTCTATATTGATAGCCGAAACAACAGTCTTTCGTTTTTCTTTTTCAACTTCCTCTTCATTAATATTAGCTACTGTCATCGGCCAATCATCCTTTGAGTTCTTCAGATGGACTTCAGAAGTTGTTTAGCTCCATACTCTCTCTCTCTCTCTCTCTCTCTCTCGAGAGAGAGAGAGAGAGAGAAGATCGTTCGGGTTATGGCTTCCTGGTATATGATACCAATTCTCAGGTGATGTCAGTCTATTTATTTCAGATATTCTATTGTTCACGAACACTGACCACTGTTCTTTCCTCTTAATCCACGTTAACACAGTCGACGAATCTGTCCAAAAGTAGGTATCAATGTTTCCTTTTTAGAGTTTTAAAGCAGAGTCCATAGAATTAAACAGTCTAGCTCCAATCGTTGCTCCCCTCAATTCAAGACGAGGGATCGTTATTTTTTTCAGTGGAGTTATTCTTGACTTAGCTTGGAGTAGCTGGACATTTACAGAGCCATAAGGGGATTCATTTCTTAGGAATATACAGGCTGAATAAGCTGTTTTGCTTGCATCAACAAATGTATGGAAGCTGAGTTTAGATAAGTCAGTAACGCCCAACCATCTTGGGATCTTAATATCATTTATGTAATGTAAGTCTTTGAACCATGAATTGAATTTTTCCTTGATTTCTTCATTAACTTCCGAATCCCAATGATCTTTAGTCTTCCAGGTTGCTTGAAGTAAAAGCTTATTAAAACTGGAGCAAGAAATCCAATCGGATCAAATATTCGGCTTTTCAGTGAAAAAATTTTTCTCTTAGATAATTTTTCGGATTCTTCCAGTTTCAGTGAGTCAGAATCAATTTTTAATGAGTCTAAGTCTTTATCCCATACGTGGCCTAAGACTTGCGCTTCAGTAGCTGCAGACGGGCAATCTAATAGTTGGTTGTTTTCCCAAATTCTTAGGTCAAATTGGCCTTCTTTCATAATTTCTGTAGGTGACTTTATAAAAGTTTCTAATTCGGTTAAATCTTGTACACTCGTTACACAATTGTCTACATAAAAACTGTTTCGGTGTTTTTCTAACTGTTCTTCAGAATATTGTATTTTGAATGTCTCTTTGGACAGATGATGATGAATGACAGCCATCAATAAAAAAAAGGACTACTGGTTAGACCGAAAACAACTCGGCGATGTCTATAAGTCTTCAGTTCATTTTTTTTCCTTAATCAAAAGAAATTGTAAGTAATTCCTATCTCTTTCATTCAGAGAAATTTGCAGAAATGCTCTTCTAATCTCAGAAATCACACCAATTTCATGCAATCGAAATATCTAAAATGGATGGTATTATCTCAATAAAATTTACTCCAGTCTCTAAACAATCATTTAGTGATGGGAAGTTCGGATTCTTGGCTGAAGCGTCAAAGACGGGTCTGATTTTCAAAGAAGTTGTCATTGACTTTTCCTTAATAATTGGGCGATGTGGGAGGTAATGCGTATCTTTAATTGACAATTCTTGTGGAACTTTCTCAACCACTTCTTTCTTGTAAGTAGATTCTAATCTTTTGAGATACTAATCATAGTTATTCGGTAATAAAGCATGATCCCTTTTCCATGGTAAGCTTACTTCGTATCTTCCATTTGAAGTTTGATAAACTGCGTCTCGAAAATGAATCACAACTGCTTTTTGTGTATCTTCTCTAGCGATTTGTTCAATAGGGTCTCTAATACCAAGTAATTCTAAATCCCATAAAAATGAAACAGGTAATTCTTGAGAAGGCATATTTACAACTGTCATATTTAAATTATCATGGTTTTCTAAACTGAGGTACCTTCCCTATTAATGTCCATCCTAATTTAGTGTCCAAGGCGACAAATCCAGATTTTAATTGTTCTTGTTTACCCGTAAATAATTTACCAACAACATCAGCCCCTAAAAGAACTTCAATAGGGCCTGAATTCCCACAATCAGTTATAAATATTTTTTTGTCTCAATTCATGAATCCATGGCCCTTGTCTAATGCTAGAAATATTATTACAAGTTATTTCTTGATCCAATGCATCTAAATTACAACTATATTTACCATCAAGGCTATCGAGATATATTTTATAACATTTGTGCCGTTAAATTTCTATTTTCTTACCCCCAAATAATGAGGTCGAAAATCCTTCTTTCCTTAGAAAATCAAAACCTAACTCTTCCTCAGTAGATTTCATAATATGAGACTTGATCTAAAATAATTCTAGATTTACGCTGCGCTTTATTTCCCTTAATAATTACTATAAGAGTCTGTATAAGTACTTCTTTCGTTGCATGCACGTGCGAATGTAAGGTGCCAGTCTCTTTTTCTTTGCTTTCATTATTATCTTGTTTTATTTCAATCTGATCGATTACATTTTAAGTCAGGACACATAAATTTTAAATGTTTTCTTGAGCAAATGGGACATTTAATGCTTGATTTACAAGAAAAAGCCAGGTGCTCTTTCAATAAACAAATTTTACATAAACTCTTCCTTTTAATAACAGACTGTTTCTCTTCTAAAGGCATATAAAACGCTTTCTTTCAAAAACGAGTCTCGTGGTTTTTAAAGCAAAATAAACAAAGAATGTCATCATTTGAATTATGACTAATTAATTCAGCCGCAGACGATTTCCGATCTCTCAAATTTTGACTCGCCAGGGCCATCAAGTTCTTTCGTTTAAAGGGGGGATTAAATATTTTAATGGGATACCTGCAAGTGACGTAGTGTGGGTATCTGGATCCTGATTGGTTATTGAAACGTGGCTTTTGTTTACGCTAGCAGCTGTTCTTTTTATTCTACTTCGAGGAAGCAAAGCCTGTCAAGTACCAATTCTCTTAAGTAACGCAGCCTATAATCTTTCACAAATATTTCAATTCTACCACTTTATAATAACACAAAGACAGGCACGAAGCCATGTAGACAACAAACAAACTTATTATGCATCGAAGTTGCCAGGTACACAAAACAAAAATATATAACAGTTACAATTAAATACATGAACAAATAATAAATTAAAGTTAAGTAAAAGAAGTAGACTAGAAAGAATTATATTTCAACAAATTTGATTTGCTATCCGGCTCTCTATTTAATTATCTCAACGTTAATTACTATTTTAAGTTATGTAGAGAGACTTAGCTCAACTTTAATACTCCATATTGCTGATAAAGATTAGCTGGTGCTGACGTGATAGATCACATGCATGGGTATTGGTTGTCTTCTTCTTCTTGGAGTGCAAGTACCCAATTCTACTGAATTTTATTTTTTATTCCGCTTGTACTTCCACAATTTCCCTATCTTCCGATTTCAGCTTTTTCGACTGAATTAAATAGTGAAATTCATCAGCGTTCGTTAAATTAACATTTTCATGAATATTTCTAAATTGGTTCCAAAACGTTAACCAATCTTTAAAGTCTCCGCTGAATTTATATAATTCAACTTCGGGGAGCCGTTGACATAAAGCTTTCGGAGATTTATTGTTCGGTAATTCGCGGTTATTTTCGGAAGTAACAATTTCGTTTTCACACGAGTTCTTTTTGAAATTATCTACGAAACGTTTAGCTTTTAATTGAATTCTTAAAGCTTTTTCTCTGTATTCTTCAACGGAATTATATTCAGTTTCGAATTCTTTTTCCCCTCCAGGGGCACACTCTTGTGTGACGGGTACGGCGCACCCGGGGCCCCGAGCTGGACCTGAGCATTTTTCCATTTCTCTCTTGCGACGGTCCTGTTTTGAGTTTCTGACTTTCACTTTATAATTTCATTGACCTAGTGAGCGAATATTATTATATTTACTTTCAAATTCTGGATATCATTTGCAGAAAATTGGTTTCTAGACTTTTGATAAATATTTTTTTGTTACGTTGATGTAATTATTTATCTTGTTGCAGCACTGCCATTTTGTTGAGGTGTATATGGAGCTGATAATCTTTGAGTTATCCCATATTTCTTCAATATTTTCCTGACTGCTGCACTATCAAATCCCCCCCCCCCCCATTATCACTGATTATTTTTTTAATGTCATGGCCTAGATTTTTAGCATGTATTATAAAATCTTCAAGAACATCTTTTATTTCTGACTTTTGCTTCAAGAAAAAAGCATACCTAAATTTAGTGTAGTCATCCTTAAAGTCGCAAAGTATCTACATTTTCGGAATGATTCATCAAATGGATCACATATGTTTGTTGAGATAAATTCTCCTGTTTTTGTAGGTTTCTTCCTCGTGCCAAATTTTAAGCGATGAGCTTTTCCATAGACATAAGCTTCACATAGTTTTGTATCAGCCTTGACTTTGACATTTAATTCTCTTTCAATGATTGATTTTATATGTTGTTTATCGTGATGGCCAAATCTTTCATGATAAAGTTGAAGAATTAAATCATCACTTACAGTCATGTTCACATCAACTTGGGTTTTTGGAACTAAACTTTTCATAACTGCCTTGAAGAGACCTCCAACATTTCGTACACCATGTAGCACTACTTCACCATTAATCTTTAAATAACAATCTTTGAATGTAGATTCAAATACTCTGTTCTGGTTTCTATCTTGAGTTGCAAGAACAGAAAATAAGTTTTTGCTAATTTCTGGTACATACCAAACATTTTCTAAGTTTTTGATTTGATTCTTCACATTCACAGTTGTCATTATTTTAATGGTTCCTTTACCAGTGGCTGGTAAACTTTTTCCATTTGCTACTGTAATGCTATGAGGAATTTCAAAGTTTTGAAAAACAATAAAACAGCACTTGTTATTTGTTACATGTCTTGAAGCTCTATTATCAATGAACCAGTCTTCAGTACTTGTTTCAGCAGAAAATACTTCATCATCTACAGCCAAAAGTGTCATGTTTACAGCATTGTTATTATTACCTTTACTGATATTTGGATGTCTTGTTTTGGGAGGTCTTCCATCTGCTATCCATTTCTTGCATGATTTTACCCAATGCCTTCTTTGATGACAATAATTGCACTTACTTTTCTTGCTGGAAAATTACTTGTACTTTAGATCCGAGCTGGCTGCTAGAGCTTCTTGATCCTTAATCTCTGTAAATCTTGGATCTTTCTTTAATTCTCTTTCATGTGTGCATAGTTGTGTTGTTAATTCATTTAATGTTCGTTTTCCATCACTTAATAGTAACCAACTTGACTTGAAAGGGCGATAATTCAGAGGAAGTGTATCTAATATCTTACAAATTAACATTTCTGGAAGTCTATTTTCCTTTTTATTCTCAAGTCCACTATTTAAATCGTTCTACAAATTTTTTAATTTAGATAGATGATCTGACATGTCACCTTCACACCAGCTGAACTTGAAGAACTGTAAACATATATTGTGTAATTGATTGTCCGATGAATCTTCAAAAATCTGGTGCAATTCGAGCCAAACATCTCTTTTTGTAAAGTATCTTCAGTCATGGAGTTAGTTAGAACCATCATAGCACTGTTCTTTGCTTTCTTAAAATCTTTCAAGTCTTTCTTATATTTTCCCTTGATAGCTTCAGAATCACATTCGGTTCTTCAGGTTTCTCCAATCTTCCTTCTACGACATCCAAGGCATCTGTATAATGATTCAATACGAATTTTATTCTGTATTTCCACATGAGCCAGTCATTTTTGTCCGATAATGGCTTAACTGGGATCTTACCCTGTTCCATTTTTAGAATATAATACACAGTCCCGGAGTATCGAAAAAAAAAATGATTCACGTGTTCCGATCTAGTTAGGCCTATGGATTGCCGTTAGATTTTCATATCCACTTTGCACATTATCTTGGCGCATTGAACGCTCTGGTGCCCATAACCTGCTGTTATTTATGATTTAGTGGATAAATTAAGCTGCACAAATGATACATCTTGGTTAAATAATATATTAATCAAGGGAAAATAAAGGAATTACATACTACATACAGCGATACATTCGCTGATCTATCAAGCTAAACGACAACAAACCAATACTGTTGCCGAAGCACTCAGATAAACTATGTGTTGCCACTGAATATTAGTTACATTACAAAAATAATATATGCATGGGAAATATAATTATACACATAATAAATAATTCATGAAGTCGTTTCGGCTCATAAGAATCAGATAAATAATATTTTAGAATAATCATTTATCCAAAGATAATTTTTTTTGTGAAAAAAAAACCCTTAATATTTTGTTTTTATTTAAAAAGAGTTAAAATTTTTTGAATTGTGTGGTATACAAATTTTTACATCAATATAAAATTCGATTTTACTGAAACTATTCGACCAATTTGGTTCAAACTTTGCATTTTATTATATAAAATTACAAATTTTTAATATAAGAATTTTCATACCTTACAATTTAAAACATTTTATAACTGTGTGTAAAAATATTTAAATTCGCTTGAAAAATTCTCGGAATTTGGCGAGATATACAAAAAGTATAATTAACATTACGGTGTCTTAATTTTTGATAATTATCCTGACCAAACAATTGGGACCATATTTTCCAGATTGCTGCTACTCCTCATATTTTCGGGGTAAGGAACCTAAATCTACTAAAAAGAATGTATAATTTTTCAGAAAAAGTATGTTTTTGTGTCTGATTTCGTAATTTAAAATGTCGTCTGCACTAATTAATTAGTATATATGAAGTTACCTTACCCTGAAACATTAATGTTAACTCATGGCACCTGAAAAATCTGATCATTAGATCAAAAGTTGTTCAAGGTGTTTCGTTTTTCTTTTTCGCTCATTGTTAACCTATTTATTACAAAAGCCTTTATAATTTTTTCCCCATACGTCGCAGAACGATTTAGATTAACCTTTAATAATATTTTATTGTATCTATGGTGATATTATTTGTGATCTGGGTACCAATTTTATGAAGAAGGAATTATTTCCAATGTGGTTGGAGGGTGTAGGGTATTGACAAGTTGAAGAATTGATGTTGAAAACAGAAGGTGATGAATAGAATACTTGAGTTGGATCAGAATTAAATAAAAGGCTTTTATTTTATATATATATTTGCAGAGCTCGAGTTACAAAATATCATTCATAAGAATTTCAGCTTAATAAGTTTTGCATAGTAATATCTATTAAAATAGGTCAGGCCATGGGAGACAAATCCCCCACAACCTGCCTAATCAAAAGCCAAATTAAAAAAGTCCATGTAAATTGTTCCCAGCGGACACAGAAGCATTGGTAGGAGATCCAAAATTGGCGATTTATTAAAATATAGCATAGCCAAAACAAGGCCAACCAGCATATCAATATGGGTTTAAAATAACACCATGGCGATCTCAAGTCGCCAACAAATTTATGTGAATTATTATAACCATGCAACCGAAACATTTAGCCGTTGGAAAATTAGAATAAAAAGTTATAAATAGATTTTTGTTTTCGATTAAAGGCGACAGTGAATATATAAGTCTGCATTAGTAATGAAATAAAAAAAAGTATCCGTTACATTGATCTGGAAGAGAAGAAATAAATATTTTATGTTCATTTTAAAAGATTAAGTTTTTGATTTATTTTAAATATAATCCTTCTATTAATACAAATAAGCTTAAGTAATGAAAGATATTTTAAAAGATAGAAAATAAATATGTGTATGCCAATTGTGGCATCACAGTATCAGTGAAATTTTACACTTAACATAATGCAGTCCAACATTAACCTCGCTATAATAAACTCCGGATATAGTGAATACTCGGCTGTAGTGTACGTTTTTAGTGGTCTCATTCGAACTATTATTTAAGTAATATTATTTCAAACACTTAAGCTTAAGAAATAGGTAGTTTGTTTAATAGTGGGCTCAAATTTTATTTTTGCTGATATTTAAATAAATGTTACAAAATGTTTGGCCGGTGTGATATAAGTTCCAAAGTGTTATGAATTATAATTAAAAATGAAGAAACACTTCATAAAGAAGTGAGTTTAAAATAAGTCATTTCGCTGATAGCGAATGAATAATCCGAGTTGTTCTGATAACAAGCATATGGAAAAGCGAATCTGTTGCACTGAAATTTTTAACTGCAACTTTCTTAAAAAATGACGAAAATAAAAAAGATAAACATCTAAACAATTCCAAGAATGACGAAAATTGCTAAGATAAATGTCTAAAAAGAATAGATTATGAGGAGACAATCACTTCGTTATATGGAAAATATTTTAAGTGTTATTCAACATTACGATAAAAAATTTTGCTAAGATTTTCGAAACAAATTCGCTATAAGGAAACAATGTTGTGAAGGGACTATTTTAGTTATTTAACTTCTTATAAAGCAAATTATGTTCAATTGCAATTACTATTTCTAAAAACAGCACTGCAATAGGGTGAAAAATATTTTTTCATAGATCTTGGATACAGTGAACCACCGTTTAGAGTGGATTTATTGCCTGGTCCATATATAGCATGAAAATTTTCCGTTGCAAGTTTTTTTCGTCAAGTTATAAAAGGTTTAGAGCAACACCCAAATCAATCACACTATTGATTCCAGTTAATTCTAATTTACTTAAAATCTCGAGATGGTAGCCATAATCGAAGAGATCCATTCTTAAAAAAACTATAAATAAATAAGAGATGGAACTAAAATAAAAATACAATTTATATTCTGAGCTTTGTGTATTTATACAAAAGTCTATTTCGAAAAATTTCATTTTAGTTGAACGAATGTTTTGTCATCCAGCACTTGAAAGTTCGTATTTTTATAGTTTACCAAATCTTTATGTTTTAAATCTTGAACAACATAATTAAACAAGTTTCGTACAACATTCGATATAGGTTCTATTTGGCCAACCTTACAAATGACGTCATCAAAGTCCCACTGCCATTGTCCAGGTAGAATATGGGCATGCCTTGGTTTAAACCCGCTTTCCAATCTTTTTCTGTAGTCCTCCTGTTCCTCAGCCCTCATTATTTCTCGATTGGGAAGTTTGATTTCCCCTTTCAGAACTTTTAGAATAACTTTTACCTGATTGTCATAGATTGGAAAAGGCAGAATCATTTTTGTCACGGCCAGTATCGATAGAGAGGGAAAATCGATGTGAAATGTATGGAGGTAGAGAGGAGTAACTCTTTGATCATCGATGTGAACATTGCACGAAGGATCGAGGAATGGATATTGATATAAGTAACCAGTGCATAAGATGATAGCATCACATTTGTATCTTTTTCCACCAACGAAAGTGACGGATGTCTCATCAACAGATTCAATTCCTTTTTCTTGTTTCAGATTTTCAGGAAGGGGACTCGTCTTAAATGAATCATTGTGGCTCAGAATAACCTTAAAAATAGTAAGAATATGAACATTTTACAATCTATGATTGAACTATGTAACGAAAATGGTATATTTACATAATGTAATAAACAGTATTTTACACTCTTATATAATCGGTTTACCGTTTAACTGTAATATTGATAATCAAAAAGATAATATCGTGCAAATTTTTCTGCAATTTTAATAAAGTGTTAGATAGAATGTATTTTTGTTTTTGAAAAACTATAGTACTGTGTAATCAAGCTTTTAGCTTTCAAATGAAGAATAAGTTTCAACATAGCACACCAGTCTAAGTGTGTTAAAAAAACAAGAATTTAATTCGCTGGTTTGAGAGAACTGGTAATGTTTGTGATGACGTCGGTCGACAAACAAGTGTGAATACGCCTGAAAACACATGTTATGTTTCAAAGCAGCCCAAAGAAATCCATCATCGCAATAGGTGACAATTAACCGGGAGTCGCTATGACAAATTGTTGTTGAAGACCTGCATCTCTTCCAATATAAAATTGAAATCTAACAGCCATTAAACTCGATGGCTGTGGAACTGTGGTTGTGTTTCACCAACACTATTCTTGAGAGAATTGATTAACAGTAATTTGATGTGAATATGGTTTGGTTTAGCAACGAAGCCTTCTTTTATTTGGATGGCTTGTCAATAAGACAAATTGGCGCAGTTGGAGGACTAAGAATCCGCATTTCGCGATTGAGAGGTCTGACATTCAACGTGTAACTTAACTGAGTGATGTGCAGTGTCCAGTCACGGAATCATCGGTGTGATATTCGTAGAGAAGGCACGGCGACCACT
Source organism: Parasteatoda tepidariorum (assembly GCF_982258835.1). NCBI lineage: Eukaryota > Metazoa > Arthropoda > Arachnida > Araneae > Theridiidae > Parasteatoda > Parasteatoda tepidariorum. Next base: position 101,946,361 of record NC_141763.1, read on the forward strand.
GAAAGGTACCTGCAGGTTTTGGAAAATGATTTCATCCTCATTAATCAACGTGCCCCTGATTACGACAAGATGTGGTTCATGCAAGACGGAGCTCAACCCCATCGGACCTGGAGGAAGAGCACTTTAAAGACAGCACTCTGAGTTACTTACTAGGCTACCATATTCTCCGGATCTGATCACATGTGACTCATTTTCGTGAGGCTATATTTTAAAGACATTGTTTATAGAAATAACCCCAAAAACCATTGCTGACCTGAAAGTTGCCCTTCAGGAGGTTTTCGATGTTTCGACACCTCAGCGGGTTTGTAATTCGTTTGCGCCACATCCTAGCCAATGATGGCAGGCCATCGAATATGTCATAATCTAAATCCGAATATTTGTAGTGACGTTTGCTAGTTGAATGAAGTTTGTACACTCAGTAGCTTTCAATTAATTTATGTTTTATTTCATATAGTTCAATAATTATCACCCTGTATGAAGCAATTAAGAATACAAGATTAAAATTTCAAAGAAAAATTAATTTTATTTATAAAGTTTCATTATAAAGTTTTCTCAAGTAAAAGTCACAAGAAATTCAAGAAAAATACACGTAAATAGGAACATACTTACGAATATCTTGCAAAAATGAATAAAAATTTTCTCGTAAACAAAGGGTAGTAGAATATTTTTAAGGAGAATACGTTGTGCAAATCCAGTTTTCGGGCTATTCCCAGGTAACAGACAAATCAAATGCAAATCTTTACTTCAGTATGAACGCGCCTAAAAAATATATCCCCCTACTCTCTGTTAATGCTTTAATTTCGTATTGTGTAATCTGGCAGTGTACCAAAATATTTTAAAATCATTTTCGGAAGTTATTTTTTAAGTCCGTTCTCTTTTCTCGGAGCACCCAGAAAAATATAAACGAAATTTTCGTTTCAATTTTTTTGAGTGCTCTTCCCACTATTATATTTTGCTTTGACAATATTAGAAAGCACTCCTTTTTGCAGATATAATCGTGTGAGCTGATGAAGAGATTATATCTTTTGTTTTCTGCATTTTTCATAATTTTTTTCCTTCTCTTGTCATTAAACTTTATTATTTTCGACATTTTCTGAATATTTTAATTTATTTCATGAGTTCTGTATACTTGCAGCTTACGCGCAGTTAATAAGACCTATTAATTTCTTATCTTTTCTTTTCATCCTTTTCGTCTTTATTGTGCTATATATATATATATATATATATATATATATATATATATATATATATATATATATATATATATATATATATATATATATATATATATACATACAGTGGAACCCCTTTAAAAAGTTTTTCTGTTAGAGTTATCTTAGTGTCTGTTATTTTAGAAGTTATTTTCAAAAAACAAATTCCATAATGTTAAATTTACCTTTATATGAAGTTTTTTTTCCTGTTTAAGAAGTTTTCACTCCCTTCCAATTTTCATTATTGTTAAACTTTATATTTAAAATGTCTTATCTAGTTTTAACTGTCACAAAAAACAGGTATGTGAACTATGCAAAATTAACAAAGACCACTGACCTTACTCGCTCATCCATTACAAAAAAGGTGAAATATCAGGAACAGGTGTGAGCAAAGGAATGTGAACCCTTAGATAAAAAACTAAACTGATAAGAATGTGGGGAATAGCTTAGACATTGTGTCCACCTTAAATGAAAATCCAGAAGCCTGATGACTCAACTGCTGTCCCCACCCATTCAAAGACTGATGCGAAAGATACATCTAAACATTTAGCAGCATTTCGTGGAAATTTTTTTAGTTGAAGGTAAATTTTTATCTTATATATCATAGAAAAAAACATGATATTTGTTTAAAATGTGCTGTAAAGGCATTAAACGGAAAGCACTATCTATTGAAGATAAAGTAAGAATTTTAAAAGCTGTTGACAGCTATTCTCAATTAACAAGGGTTCAAATAGCGAAAAGTTTAAACCTTCCCCTTACAACGTTAAATGGCATTATTGCTAAGAAAGACATTATTTTAAACTCTTTTTGTTCCTGTTTTTCATTCCAGAAAACAAAAAAAGCGTAAAGAGGAAAATACGAAGATATTGAAGAAAAACTTATGAAATGGTTTAAACAAGCAAGATCCGCAAACATTCCTGTCAACGGGACTCTTCTTAGAGGAAAAGCATTAGAGATGGCTGAGAAATTGAACATTGATTTCACGCCTTCCAATGGATGGATTGACGAAAAAACGAGCTGAATTAGTTTATAAAACAATTAAAGGAGATTGTAAACAGCGTTGATTTACAAGAACTTATTTCAGGTTATCAACCAAAAGACATTTTTAACATGGATGAATGAGGACTGTTTTTCAATCTTTTACCCGATAAAACTTATGCCTTTAAAGGTGAACGCTGTCATGAAGGAAAAAATAGTAAAGAACCTTTGACAATTTAAGTTGGGGCCAGTCTGAATGGTATAGAAAAATTACCGATTTTAGTTATTGGTAAATCGAAAAGACCTCGATGCTTTCGAAATGATAATTTACTGCCTTGTGATTATGACAGTAATCAAAAATACTGGATGACAATTGAAATTTTTGAAGCTTTTTTTGAAAAAGTTAGTAAGATTCGGAATGAAAAACGAAACATCATAAATCTTCGTAGACAACTGCGCTGCTCATTCCAAAGAAAATAAGTACACTAACATCAGTTTTTACCACCAAACTCTATTTCTGTTTTACAACCGATGGAGTTATCAAGGTATTTAAGCAGCATTATAAAATGCGACTTGTGCTGGAAGGACTTGAAAATACAGGAGAGCTATGTTTTAGAAGCGATTGAGTTTATTGTATCAGCATTGGAATTAATAACACCATGTGTGATTGTTTTCAAAAAGCTGGATTCTCTGACGGACATACAACTGAAGAGTATGACTTTGAAGCTGAATGTCAGACGAAGAAACAAATGATTGGAAGTCGCTCCAAAATAATTTCGCTGCATCGTTTGAAGAATATGTATCGGTTGACGACGAAATTTTACCTTGTGATGTGCTTACATTTGAGGATATTTGTGACGTGACAAATGAAACTGAGGAAGATATTGCTTTTAGTTTTTCTGATACCAGAAAAGGTTTGGATACTTTCATTTACAGCGTTGAAAATGTGCCCCCAGAAATGTTACAATATTTACAACAGTTGGACAATTTTCATTTAAAGGTCGGGGAGAAAAAACAAAAACTACTTAACACGATATTTTCTCGCAAAAATCTCGTCATTGATAATAAAAATATTAATAACATTGTACAAAATAAAAAATAAGGTAGATAACTTTGATTTTATTTATTAGCAATTTTTTTCTAAATGAATAGTAAAATTAAATATTTATTTCATTATGCTGATTCTGCAATATAGGTTATACAATTTAAAAAATTTTCAGTTTTTAATTTGTGTTTTATAAACTTCACCGTTTAAGAAGTTATCCCGTTTAATTAAGTTATTTTTTTCCACTCCCTTGAAAATCTTTCTTAGCGGTTCCACTATATATATATGGTGAGCTATAGATCTAGCCTCACCTAACTTTATTTAAAGCTTTAAGTTTATTTAACACCGTTGGCAACGTTCGGTTGACAACTGCAGTTGTAATTTGGTTTTTCATTTTTTCAGCTTTACTTTTCATTCTCGGCCGTCAGATCAGATGGTTGTGTTCTTGTTTTAGTTAATAAATTTAGTTTATGTATGAATGATATTTATTTCTTTATGCATAACGCTCAATAGACCCTCGAAGACACGGGGGCCTAAATATATATTCTTTTTAGGTTTAGTTTTAAGCTCCCTTTAATTGTACTTTATCATTTTAGATGATACATATAAATTCTTTACTTGCCTTATAGATTTCATTTTGTGTCTTGTTTTTATTGTTTCTTTACATTTTATCTTCTGTATTTCATCACACTATTGTATTGATATATTTTGCTTTGGCTATATTAATACAATATTAGAAAGCACTCTTTTTTGCGGATATAATCGTGTGAGCTGATTAAGAGATGATATCTATTTCCCCCCAGATTTTTATTTGTATTTTTTTATAATGTTAATTTTTTTTTTATCTTTTCATTATTCTGTAATTTTTTCCATGTTTGGTATATATATTGCATATGCGAGAGCTATACCTCTTTTGCGTAACTTGAAGTTTCAATAGAAATGTCTATACCAGACGCTCCCGCTCCGAGTAGCACTACTTTCATGTCTTTGAAGTCAGATGGATTTCGATAGTCATGGCTGTGTGTCAGAACTCCTTTGAATTCCCTGAGTCCAGGAATCTCTGGGATATATGGAACAGAATAATGTCTGGAAGAAAAAAACTACGAGTCTAAAATATATCGAAACAAGTCTAAAGTTTTGGTTTTCAAAAACAGTTTCTTCTTTAAGCAACGATAAAGGTTTAAATTTATCCTACTTTAAGATATGGCTATTAATTTCCAGCATTGGTATTAGTAACTCCTGAAAAATATTTCGCGAATTTCATACTTATTTAATATGTTTCATGGTATTAAATGAATAATTCCAAGAAACTGAAGCGAGAAAGGCTTAATGATGAAGTAAGCGAAGATAGCTCCTTTGAGATACTAATATTTTATTAAACATATTTACATTTATATACAAGTTGGTTTGATTTACAAGAAGCATCATCACAGCAGGTGATGAGAGAAATACTGACAGGCTGTCATGTGCGAGCTGGTATTTATACAATTCTAAGAATATGACGTCAGAACTCTTATTTCAGTTCACTTCAAAAATAAGTAAAAACACAATTGATTAAAGACAAACAGATAACAATATGAAATAAACTTGATTTTACGATGAGCGGCGAACCTATCACCACAATGATTTAAAAACTTCACTTGCTTCAAAATTAAGAAAATAATAATAAAAGTAGACATGTTTAGAGAGGCAAATCTAACAAGATTCCTGGAAATCAAGATTTGTTTTATTCCAAGGGGTTGAAAGAATTCTGGTATTATCGAAATCGAATTTATGTATTTTTCATTGGCATCGTTACGATTTCTGTTACAAATTTCTTTTGTTTCCCTCATTCACATCAGACGAGTCTTGTAACTGGGTGCCTTTTTTCGAATGCGCCAAACAGGGTCTATTTTTATAACCATCTTCTTAATTTTGAAGCAAATGTGGATTTTCAATAATCTATTATATGTTTCAATATAACTTCTACTTGATGCAGTGTACTTCAATCGATCATCAGAATTTCAGAAACAATTTTTGAAATTTTATTTTGAAATGCTTTTTATTTTTGACATTCTCAAAGTTTTTGACATCTTTGATCCTTTATCAAATTTTTCAGTTTGAAAACAAAAATTCTGCAAGACATTTGCTCGAAAAGTATGGTGTGTGTATTGCCACAACCTCCGAAACAAAAAATATTTGCTGAACAAACAAGATGTCGACGTCATTCAGAAAAATTGTGATTTGCCAACTCTCCACACTTTCCCTCTCAATCTTGGAAAATCTTACCCCCCTCGACAGTTTTTTATCAACTGCTTCCTGAAACGTTGGGAGAAAGGCAAAATTTGCCGGAGAGGAGAAAAGTGTGTAGAGTGAGAATAATATATAACCTTGATACGCATGCATAATTCAGGATTGATTGATTGGATATAGGTTTTAACTACACAATAAAAAATGAAAACTAATGAATATTAATTAGGATGATGAATTGATGATCTTCCATAACCGAATGAATGATTACGTAGCTAAGCCTAACGTGACCCACGAAAGTCAACATATCTCAGTGGACATTAAAGGTCACATGAAACTCGCATTTATCAGAAGAAAAAATAACCCCATGAAGCGGATGTAAATACCGGTTTTTTTTTTTTAAAAAATGATAAATGGATTTTGAAAATGAATAAAGAAAGAACGGATCGCGATAAAAATGTATGGTTTGCGGCATTATGTTTAGGACATTTGGTTTATCATCCCACTAAAATGTAAATATTTTTTATTTACCCGTCATCAGGTGACGCTACATGGCAGAATTAACGAATTGATAACGAAATTTTTTTAAAAAAATAAGTGGAATAAAAACCAAAACAGCACCTGAATCGTATTTAATTGCACCATTTTTATACAGTTTTTTCTGTTCTGCAACGCCATCTAGTGACGGGAATTATAACTAGGTGTACCATTTTGTGGTAAGGAATCCCTTAATTTTCTCTGCATAATACCGCAAACCATACATTTTTAACAAGTTCCGTTCTTTCTTTTTTATTGATTTTCATAATACATCAGACATTTTTGGAACACCTGGTAAGTAATGTGATTAATCTGTTAAGTATAATAACAATAAGTGATTAACTTACCCATTGCAGACCATAACTGCATCATATACTTTTGTCTCCATTTCTTTGGTGACAGCATCTGAATAACTGACTGTCCATTCCACTCGCCCGTCTGAGTGCTTCAGCGGTTTTACATTTTCAACCATTTTATGAAACTATTTTTTTTTTTTAAAATAGAATTATGTTAACTTCAACTTCATATATTTATAGGATTTATTTTAAAAATGACTAGAATTTGTAAAATCTAAAGTTTGGTAATAAACATTATGTTAATGTCATTCAGGGTCATTCCATGTCAGTTCATCCAGCCATGGCACCCACCGTCTCAGATTTTGATGAAAATTTGTACACTTATAGAATTGTTTGTGCTGATTTCAAAAATATCAATTATATTTGAATCGGTTCTCTTTCAAAAGTTATAAGCATTTACATTTTTGCCAAAATGGCACATTTGCCGCGATTTTGATTCACACATCAAAGGCTATTATTGACTATAACTCACCTTATCTATGTCATAGAATAATAATTTTTTTTTATTTTGTTCAGAATTAAATAATCTGTCATTAAAACATATTTTTTTGCAAATAATTATCTTACGTGTTAAGTAAATGTGTCTGTTGTATTGTGCAGTATGTATTGCCAAATCTATTCTATCTGTTGAAACCCACTGTTTGTATGTTATTGGATCTTCCGGGTCAAAATCTGGAAATTTAGACGGAAGATAATCTTTAAGAACAGTAATATTGGGACATCTATGACATAAGCGTAGCATACATTTTATGTTATCTATACTACATACAAGTTTTTGCACAAGCTCTTGGTAGTGTTTTTCAATTTCAGCAGCTGCAATAAGTAGTTGCACATTTTGATGTATTGTGCACACACATACAGAGTGAGTTCCGGAACTACCAGCTAGGACACAATGTTTTAGACGTAGTTCTGCAAACTTCGAAAATCCAATTTTTTCATTGTGAGTTTGACACCAATGTACAATAGTTCTCGTAAATTACATAACATAAGCCTTTTTTGAACATGTATACTCCTTTTCATGCTTATTTTATCTTTTTGTCCTGGCATAAGGCGAAAATGTTCATCATCTTCATAGAAGTCTTGCACTGCCTGTATAGTCCCCTGAGGCGGCTTCTTTCCTGTTCTTATGTTTGGAACCGATAGTAGTCCTTTCTCTTTCAAAAGTTTTCTGGATTGTTGTACTTGATATTCTGTGACGTTAAAAAATTCTGCAACTCTCTTTCTTGGCCATGACAATGGAACAAGAGTCAACATTTGAATTTTTTCACTATGTGAAACAAGGGAAATTTTCTCTTTTATCAATTCCATCAATCTATCAAATTCTGCAGCCTTCTTTTTAAATATCTCATCTCCATCATCAGAATAGCTACTGTCGAGGATTTTCTCTTCTACTCATAGAGTAGTAGCAACTTTTTTTCTCAGAGCAACTTTAGCTTGACTTAATTTCTGCTTACCAGCTGAAACTTTCCGGTGAACAGAAACTGAGTGCAATTTCAATGGAGAAACTCCTACTGATGTTAAGCTCTCATTCAAACTTTCACGTTCTTCTTCTTTATCAACTACGACTGCTGAAAATTCTGTATCTTTTATCGAACAGCTAGGGTGGAGGTTTAATTCAGTTGTTTCTTTTTCAGCATCCAATGGTAGCTCTGCACCTTTTTTTCTGCAAGAAGAACACAATTTCTAGCCAGGAATTGCTGACATTCCCAATTTAGCTCTATATGTTTTGGCCTGATCTACACTTATGAGACGAAGGGAGACTTACTTGGTTTTATTGGGATGAGAATTAAATAAGTCACAACATTTTTTTTGGATATATTTCATACTGATACTCCTTATGTTAGAGGCATATAGTTGAACTTTCCTTAGAATCTAAGTTGCTTCTAAATGAAATAAGTTCTATATTCTCAGAAGAAAGTTCTAAAATCTTCTGTGAGTTTAAACTACACTTAAAATCTTTCAAAGTTAATCCAATACTACACAATACTTGGGTTTCCATAATAAAACTCTTTTTAATTTAAATACCAAATTGATACATTTAAAATTTTAGAAAACTTATGCTTAAAAGTTTCTGTTCTATTTTATTTCTATTCTGTTCTAAATGAATGGAAATACAATTCTATTGATTTGAAAGAAAATAAATTTTACATACACTCAATTCTGATTGGAACAAATGGAAATGTTCTGGCAGAAGATACATTCTGATTAGTCAAATTTTTTTTTGGTTTGTAGGGGTAAAGTGTGTCAATAGTTTTCAGTATTTTTTTTTTCTATTCAGAAGTTGTTGTTTTTTTTATAAAAGAAAATTGAATTTATATTATAATAAAAGTCTCACAGAATAAAAAAAGCCTGCAGATGTTAGTGATGAAATAAGAGCATACAAATTATCAGACAGTTGGTGATATAAAATCATTTCATTTCAATATAATTACAATAAATAAAGAAAAAAAATATTTTGAACTTTATCAGTGTTCCAAATGAAATCTTTTCAGAGTATATCATTATTACCATAACAATCATGCTGACAAGTAAAAGGATTAAATTAACTATAAATATTCATAATTTGGTCTTCAATTACATTTTAGAATCAAACAAAATGTTTGAATTAAATGACAATGACTTTCTCTTTGATATTATTCAACATCATAAATTGTGATTTTCACCTTCCATAAAGATCAAATTTAAGTTAATTTAAAAAAAATTTAAAGTCTCTTTATTATTTGATATTGCCCTCTACTCTTTCAGAAAAACTTTTATTTATATTTTTTTTAGACTCTGATCCTTCTCATTTACTATAGCTGTATGATTCTGAATATAATTTATTTATAAGAAAGGTGAAATTTTCAAATTTTTTCCTATCTTCTTTTTTTCTTTTCTTTTTTGAGGGGGGGGGGAGGGTTCAAAAAAAGGAAGAAAAAATTTATTTAATAAATAATTACTTTATTTTATATATTTTTCTACCATTCACATTCTTTTTATACTATTTTATTGTATTCCATTTACAATTAAGGACTATAAATCATCAAACTACCAGAACTTTTAATGCATAATAATTCATAAGAAAAATATTTTTTTTAAAAAAGTGTGTGAACGGCCTATCAAAATTTTTATATCAGATGTTAGTATGCACTTTCAACTATCTTTGTCTAAACTATTTTTGAAATTGAAGGGGGCGAGTTGCCAGATATAATCTCCTGAAGTTACTCAACTCCGCTGATCCAAAAACTGCATAACAGACACATTTACTTAACACGTAAGATAATTATTTGTAAAAAATAATGTTTAAATGACAGATTACTTAATTCTGAACAAAATATACAAAAAATTATTATTCTATGAAAAATATAAGGTGAGTTATAGTCAATAATAGCCTTCGATGTGTGAATCAAAATGGCGGCTAATGTGCCATTTTGGCAAAAATATAAATGCTTATAACTTTTAAACCCCTTAACCGCTTCAAATATAATTGATATTTTTGAAATCAGCATCAAAAATTCTATAATAGTACAAATTTTCATCAAAATCTGAGACGGTGGGTGCCATTTTTGAAAAATCCTGTATGATTTGACGTGGAATGACCCTTCAATTTTACAACACATTAATGCTAATTAATATATAGTTATTGTATGATTAATATATTGTTTATTCGTCGAAATCCACGAAAACAAAGTTTTATTCTCGCAAGTTCATAAAAGTCACAATCGTAATTTTTTTTTTTTTAAATATGAGCTCTTAATAAAATTATATAAGAAAAATTTAGATTTTATTTGATGACGTATTTGTGCTTGGGATTTTATACTAGAAAGAGAGTAAATCTAAAACTAGTTAACATTAGAAAGACTGAAACTTAGTATATACCTATATTGCACGAAAGCAGTAAAAAAGACTGCATTGTGAAAGAATAATGTGTAAAGAAATTTTTTTTAATTTTATTTTTAATATTATTTACAGTCATACAACAAGTTATTAATAAGTATTAACAATAAAAAAAATAACTTCACTTGGAAAAAAAATAATTTATTCATTATTTTTACATTTTAAGCAAATGAAAGTGGAAATCTTTTTATGTATACATTTTCCGCAAACATACTTTTGACATTTTTTACATATATTATTTGTTTTGTTATCGTGGCAAAGTCGTAGTTGACAAATTTTTCGTTATTAGAATATGTTGTATTTGATGATATTGCAGTTGATCTTTCTGAGTCTTCATGTTCTGATGAATTTTTCTGTCTTGCAGCTCTGTAATTGGTGGAAAGCTTTTCTGCTAATTGAAACAAGAACTGTTTTCGTAGTATTTGTATTCCTGTCGCTTCTTTGTAGGATCCAAGCATTTATAGCAGCCAAATCTAAAATATTGAAAAATATTTGGAGGGGCTATCTACGAGAACTAGATTTTACTGTATATTTTCTGGACTTTTGATCCGCCATATCAACTCCAAATTTTGTTTTATTATAAAATTGAATAGAGTTAGAACATCTACTCTTTTATTCGGTTTGCTTTTATATATTATAAGGACACAATTTTGAGATTTATATAGAGAGTGGAAAAACGAGGCATGTTATCCTTCGTTTGTTTGGCTGCTTTGGGTAGTTCTCTTTTATTTCCTCTAATAGTTCCAACTAGTGTTGTTTTTTTGGCCAATGTCGATGTTTTTTGGATAATGTCGTCGCGAGTGACATGATAGCTTCCCTTCCACAGCTTGCTTATGGCTCGACAAGTTTCAGAATAACGTGTTCACTGAGAAGCATTGACGGTGGTCGTTGTTCATCTTTCCCCAAGTAAGGAAAACCATTCAAAACGTACTTGCTACTAACATCTGAGGCAAGCCAGAATTTCATGCCAAATTTGTTGGGTTTATTAGGCATATACTGTATAAACTTGTACCTGGCTTTTGTCGGAAATAATTGCTCGTCAACAGTTGCAATGTGGCCTGGTTGATAGCAAGCTTGACTATTTTCAATGAACTTGTCCCATATTTCCGAAACCAAGGCTAATTTATTTGTTTGGAGGTGTCTACTTCTTTCGGTTCTTTTGTCAAAACGAATAAATCGTAGGATTTGCTTAAACTTATCTCTGGGCATAGTTCTTCTAAAAAATTCGGGACCCCACTTTGCTAACCATAAATAACTCAGTTTTAAATTTTTTGCCTCGTAGGCTCCCCGAGCATATAAAATCCAATAAATGCACGTATTTCCGGTTATGTTGTTGTCCAATCGTACCACAAAATTCGGCGGCCATCTTCTTCTGTAGTTTTTTGTATGTTCGATTATATAGTTATCTATTATCAACTAGAATGCACTGACAAGATTATCTGCCATAATGTTCCTTTTTGCGTAGCCTGTTGGTCCCTTCACACCCTTGAAAACACAAGTAGATGGTAACCTTCCAGGAATACCACCTTCGTCAAATTTTAATAACAAGTACTACTTTAGTTATTTTATTTTATAACCGTCGTTGAACAGCCGACCCAATTTTGGGTTTACGACAACTAATGTTCAACTCCGTAGCCTTGTAATTTTTAACCAATCCTGAAAAACAAGGAAACTCCTGGATCAGCACTCCCAGAGGTATGATTTCTCATGGGAAAACGGAGGACTTTGAGACACGACAGATTTAACGTGCATCAGTCACCATTTACACCAGGAGTCTTCGGCCGACGAGCATCGAGCCCACGACCCCCTGGACCTGATCCCAGTGCCCTACCAACCAGGCTATCCCGGCCCAACTTATCAAGTATATGCCCAAATCGACAATTTATAACGAACTTGTATGTTATTATGAGACAGTAATGAAAAAAAAATAATTTCCCAAGTAGTCAAAAAGACTGCTTTTGAGCAATACAGGCATAACACATATATTTTTAACCGGAAATGAAGGAGGGGGAGGCAACTACAATGATTAATAAACGCATTTATATGTTGTACAAAAAGTCACAAAATTCTAAGAAGATGTGTCATTATATACATCATTGTTTTTCTAATTGAAATTGAAAAGCAGTCAAAATGACTTCCTTAGGCAATCTAGTGTTAAGCGTGTACAGCTCTTTCAGTCTTATTAATAGCTATTAAATTACTAAGCCTAATGATGATACGAAGTAAAAAAAATCTTTTAGAAAATTACAATAAGGTGAACGCAGTATCTGAGCTGTCAATGCCTATTGCAAATGCAATAAGTTTGCATAAAACGTATTACGTATTGCTTAAACTTCCCAATACGTAAAATGTGTCGTTTGCTTAAAAATTTAGTTAAAAATTTTGCTTAAAATTTAGTTTGCTTAAAATTTTGGTTGTATACATTTTTTACATTGGTTTGTAAGATACTTGTAGTCTGATATACAGCACACACAGATATAACATAACACAGATGTAAACTTCGAGCTTTAACAACAATAAAGATTCAATTTAATGACTGTAAAAATTTTATAGGGCAAAGGAAGTAACATAAATTATTGCGCCAATGTATAACGAAATTTTTTTTTACTAAAAAAATAGTATCTAGATGTTTGTAAATAAGAATATAAAGTTTAAATAGGGCAGTTTAATCGATGATATCATTATCAAATAGCAGCAATGGAGAAGTTATATTGCTGTGTGAAAGATTTTTGGAAACTCAATTTAGTGTTTATGCATGTCAGTAACGTACGACACTATTTCTGTAACAAAATGCCTTTTTCCTATTTGTGAAATGTACGATTGTACAAAAAATGTAACGTATGCAAAGTCGATAGTTTTTTCCGTTATAAATATCTGACGCTGGTAGAAAAAAAGATTTTAGAGTTAATTTTATTTAAATAGAAAAGTATATTTTATAAGTAGTGAATATTTAGTGCATATTTAAAAAAAAATTATATTTAAAAAAAATCTGTTCGTTTAACCAATTTTTACAATCTATCAAACTGATAGCGAAAAAATACATTTTTAAATCGACTACTTTACCTTAATATGTTTATAAAGATCATAATGCTTGCAGTAATCCTTTAAATACTGCAATACTTCTGTATGATGAACAAAAGATTGACCATTACAGTGTGGAAATGGAAAATCTGGGAATGCCATGGTTTCTTTTGGTAAATTAGCTCTAAAAACAATAATAAAAAATAAATACAAACTCTGGGTATGTCACTATATAATCTGAATACATGAATTGAACTTTAAAACCACTGCAGAGCCATTTGTAATTGTTTTTCTGAGAACATATCAAGAATATCACTATTAAAAGCATTTTGAAATGGTGCCTTATATCAGAATCTGTTGTTCTAATATTTTAAAGTGTGCATTTCAATTATATCAAGTCCAAAAAGGTCAAGGAGAGACGATGTCCGGGAAAATCTCATCCGTGGTAAAATTAAAACATTCTAATATAATCTACACGCAATGCCCGTTATATTTTTTATAATATAACTGGCGTTGAACCACCGATCTAATTCTGAGTTTCCGAATATCTACGTTCAACTCCGCCGTCTTCCTTTTTTAAAATTTCGTAAAATTTATAAAAACTATTGAAAAAAGTTCAAAGATGAAAAAAGCATATTAACGAAGCTGGTAAAAATGAAGGTAGTATACGAGAGCTAAAATAAGGTTGAATTGAAGAGCTCAAATGCCAAAATTATTACCACTTAAGTTGCATCAGCTCATCTTGATTCGTTTCACTCAAATAAGAGCCGATTCCGTTGTAAACGATATAAGTTCCTCACGACCTTTCCATATTTTATCTTGTTTGGCTCCAGCGGTTTTCTTGTTTTTTTCTTTCTGTTTCAATCTCGGCTATCGGAGTTTTTCTAGATTTTGTGTTTTACCTTTACTTTTTTTTCATTTCTTGTTGGCAACTTAACATTTTATATTTCTTTTGTTTTTTCTCATTCACGTTTCACACATCTTGAGAATGGACATCTATTTTTAAACGCCTGAAACATGCCGACTATTATTTCTAGTCAGTGATTTTTTTTTTTTTTAAATCAAGTAAGAATTTTAGTAATAAAATTTTCTCCACTTACTTTAAGTTTTTGTACATGCTAGAGAAAACAGGTAAGCCGAACTCATCTAGACCCACTCTTTCAGAATATTTCCAGGTACCCCCGACATCCTCTTGTTGCTCAAAAATTTCAAAAACAAATCTGTCAGGCTCCGACAGCAAATGTCTGCCACAACATAGACCGGCACCTCCAGCTCCAATGACAGCTACCTAATGAAAGTAAATAATTTTTAATAATTCCGCGGATTGAAATAAACATTGATTAGAATGATACAGTTGACGCCACTCGCGGCTTTGGCTAAAGAAAAGATGAGCTCACTTCTTCTTTTTGTTGTGTTGCAGTCGGACATGTTGTAGAATGGCGTCATTCATCGTTTTATTAATAAACATTGTTAAATAGTTATCGTTTGTTAATTCTTAAATCTCCGTTTATAGAGTCCGCTTATCGACCCCCTCAACATGGTCAGTCGAGCCGGAGTTCAAACCTAATATAATTCGAAAATAATAATTTTGATCACTTTCGTTTCCGACATCGGTCATGACTTCGTTGTTGAACATTCATTTTCGATTTTATAAACATGACTGATACTTCAAAGAGTGAGGATATGAAAAGAATTTTAAAAAATTTAATCGTCGGCGTGATAGCTCTAAAAGCAAAATAGCTAGATTGGAAAACTCCGCTCTTTACTTTTTAAGAAATAAAATTTACATTGACATTCCATTCAATTAAATAAAATGATCAAAACACTAACTATCTTTTTTATTTAATCAAAAAAATATATTTAACTTAATTTTTTTTTAAACTAAGACTCTTTCAAAATAAATTTTTAGAATTAAAAAAAAATAGAAGTTTAATTTTTAAAGGGTTTAAATTTTAATAAAAAATATTCTTAAAATATCCTTAAGTCACGGTACAACTAAATACAACAATTTGGGGGGATTAAAAAATGTCTTAACAACCACAAGATTGTTAATTTTTTCGACAAAAATGCGCCCCATTTGCATTTTATTATTATTTCTTTTAATAAACATGGAATTATTATTAATATTTTATAATATTCTGAAATATACTTCACTTCACGCTTGTTCCTTATTATTTTTCTGCGTTTTAGAAATGAACGTAATGGTTACGTTATTTTGAGAAATGCTTCTATAAAGAAGTGTTTCACATTATTAATCCATTCGTTATGAGAGCCAGATTTAACCAGCATCCACGCGATAACCGGCCCAATCTGTTTCAAACTCTCTCTCTGCCACTGCTAATATTCCATTGACCTCCTATATTTGATTAATATCACTTACTGCGCTAACGGCACAACACAAAAAAATCATGTTTTGAGATAAGTGGATTTAAAGTTTTCATTGCTAAGGAAAATGCATAAGAAATGCTTTAGTTTGCTTAAACGAAGATTACCTTCAAGTTGAATTATGAGTTTTGCTAGTATTGCTGCTGAAAAGAATGCGTATTTTCATATTTAAACCTGTTCTTAGCCCAAAACGCATGTTTTTTGAGTTCTGCCACTATTGCAGCCCATGAGCGATATGTTTTGTAATGTATCACACTGATTTAGGCCGGGATAGCCCGGTTGGTAGGGCATTGGTCCCATGTCCAAAGAGGTCGTGGGGGTTCGATCCCCGACCGAAGACTTTTCGTGGAGTAAATGGTGATTCGTGTATGTTATATCTGTCGGATCACAAAGTTCTCCATGTTATCTTAACAAATTATACCTCTGGGGGTACTGAATTGGAGATTACGATCTGTGGATGAAAGGGTCCACCCTATAAACAAGTAATGAAGTGTGTGGCTGAAGTTCTATTCTCGGTCATAGATGGTGCCACTGAAAAGCAAGAAACGCAATCTATTGGAAAGCGACAACACTTAAACAACAACAACTTCAGAAACAACAACACTTAATTAAATTACTAACAATTCTTTGAATTATCCTAAATTGCATCTGCAAATTTAAATTGCAAGATCTCCAAATACATTGTTATGTAACATTTAAACAATAAAAATCGAACACCAGCTTTTCGACATGTAATGTGCAAACTGCGCAGCGTAGTGTACAATGAGCAAAAAAATAAATAAAAAATGGAACACCTTTAATAACTCAAAAAAGTAGCATATTTAAAATTCGATTTCTCAGGATCTATTTGACAGATTTTACCGAAATTCCGTATTTTGTCACGTAAAATTAAATTTTTTGAAATGATGTAAAAAGATTACCTTACAATTAAAACATTATTCGACTTTTATCAAATAATACAGTTATAAAATGCTAAATGTTGATAAAAAGTTATTTTTTGCATGAAATTATCTTTGGATGAATTTTATGATTGTGTGCAAAATTTTTTTCAATTAGCTTGAAAAGTTCTCGTGATATGGTACGAAATACGCAAAAAGTAAAATGAATGTAAACTTTGAACGCTATTCTGACCAAACTATGGGGGACTCTATTTCCCAAATAGCAGATACCCTACATTTTCGGGTTTAGAAATCCGAATCCGCCGGAAAAAGTTATTCAGAGAAGGTACGTTTTTATATCTGAATATCGTCTGTTCTATCTAATTAGCATACTTGAAGTTACCCCTGAGTCCTAGAAAGTGAAGATCCGATGATTAGATCAAAAGTTAGAGTGGTTCGTTTCTTTCTTCTTTTTTTTTTGTTCCTTTTTTTGCGCACAGTACCGTACCGCGTCACTTCAGCGGAGCGGATTGCCATAACGAAAGCTTTAATAGTTTTTGTTTATTTTTTAAATCGTTTAAAATGTTCAATTTTTGAAAAAATGGCCCATGTTAAAAATGAAAGAACTGGCCATTTTCCAGAATCAAAATTTCCTAATATTGTCCTATACTTGGAGTCAGTGATCGGAAAAACTACATTATTTTTGTAGTTTACTACAACTACTTCTTTTGAAGTTATACTTCTTATGCGACTTCCAACAAGGTTGTGTTAAACGTTTAACGCTACATTTTTATTGGCCGGGAAATCACGCGGTAGGATCCAGTTTTCCCTCATTCATTTCCATATTGTTTTGGTTCTCACTAGCATAAAAGTATTGTTTTTCTATAAATATTTTTTTAGTTTGATTAGATACACATCTATCTATTATATATAATTCTCTTACGTGGCTCCCAAATTTTGACTATATTTCTTTTCCGCCGGTGGCAACGTTTGCTTTGTTTTGAAAGCACCAAAGCATTCTGCCTTTTAATGATGTGTTTCTGATATAATATATATAATTCTGTTATGTGGCTCCCAAATTTTGGCTGAAGTACTTTGTACAACTAAATAAGATTCTTTTCACAACAGTTAAATATTTACTTTCTTTTCATAATTCATAGAGAAAACAGTCGGCAGAGAATTCTGTTAGGTTAAAAAACATTTCGCTAAAAAAATTAAGGAATTCTAAAAGAAATAAAAATAAACAACTTAAAAAAAATGCTGTTGCCAGCCATAGAATTTTTTGAAAGTTAACTTAGCAACATAAATCAAAATGACATAGAAGTGCAACTAGATCAAAATTATGATACCTGAGCGCTTGACGTAACAAATCCTTCAATTCTAAAAGTGTTGTATCACCAAGTGCCCAAATTAACAATTGTGTTCTTAAAGAAATTCTATAAAAAGTTTTAAATAAAAAACCTACTTCTACAACTGCTTCTTGAAGAACTTGGCTCATTGATTAAAAATATTGTTTTAATTTTACAGTACTAACTTTACTTCTACTTTCATTATTGCTATGACCCTCTTTCATTACATTTTGCAACTTCATGCAAAATTTGAGGACCTTAAGTTGTTTTGTGGTTGAATACTGACATTTAGAAATGTGTACATAAAAAAATAATATTTAGAGGTTAAGAGTTGCTTCAGAAAAATTTGAATTGTTGACATTGAACTTAACAATGGAAACAATCGTTTTTGTGAAAAATTGAATTGCATTGTTGACATCAAAACTAAAAATATTGTGTTTCAACTTAACAATACTACCTTAATTTATACTTTAGAATTGCCTCGGAGAAATTCGAATTGTTAGCAATGACTTAAACAAAAAGTTTTATTTTAACTGACAAATACTATATTATAATTTTAACTTTTTCTATGACTATACTCATTTTCTTACTCTTTTCTTTGTTTTTTATACATTTTATTTTTTTGTGTTAAAATAAAAATCTTATAGTTGTTCTGCTTCTGAACACTGATGAAAACACACAATGATGGGCTTCATCAACAATCAAGAATATATATATTTATTTTACAAATTCCATATTATTAAGGTGGCGGCCTTCAGAGAATTAAAAATACAAAATTATCTTCATCGAAGCCGATGCTTTATATCCGGCGTTCAGTGGCAGACTACTATTTCATATTGTTTTACAACACATGGCTTTAGCCCTCTGGTGGGAAAGACTTTAAAACAAAACTTACAACAGTGTTATGATGGTATGTTTAAGTTATTTTGTTAGTTATTTATGGGCACAATTTTATTTAATTCTTTTTGGGCACCGCGTTTTAATTTAAATAATCTCATTTTTTTTTAATCTATATTTTTTTTTACTTTAATCAACAACCCCATCTGATTTTCACTTACACCCCTATCCTTCAACACCTTCCATTATTCCTTCCTTCACCCCTACTTGAGGATGGATTCATTCACAGGTGTGAATAGTCAAAGCGATAGTAGCGCCACCCTTCGGTGCGGAGGAATACATGAGCGGGAGGAAAGAGCGGCAGTTCGATTTTAGGTATTCCCTGCTGCTGGCGACTGAGATCGAACGTGAACTGTGGAAGGATGCGGGGTGGCCGGCCACGCGCGCTTCTAGGATAAGTCCTTTACCTTTTTTTTTTTAATATATTTTATGTGCCCGTAATTTTTTTTATTGTTGTATAATTTTGGTATGACGTAACTAAAGAGAAATGATTATTTTTAAATAACCTGTCGAACTAAAATGTAAGTTATGTAGCAGTGAAGCAACTCATTTTTTAAATTGTAAATTTATTTGAATTATGATTAAGTTCTTTGAATAAAAATATTTAGTCTGGATTAATTATGCTGTTGGATGTGAATCCTTAAATTTAATTTGCTTTTATCTTCCAGATCACCAAGATTATTATTGCTGTAAATTTAAATGTGCTAATAGTTTTAAATTAACTTAAATTACTTTTACTTGTTATATCTGATAAATTTTGTTAGTTAAAGTTAAATGTTCTCACAACGCAATTATTTTTTTTGAAAAATCATTCTTGATTCCTTAAATCTACTTTTTTTTTCTCTATTCAAAAATAAGATATAACAAATTGGTGCCGTTGACCAGCGGCCACGTGTTAATGCTTAAGATTAAAAAATTAACTTGCTGGTCGTTAACTTTAAGTAATATGAAATTAATAATGCTAAATTTAATTGTGATTACCAAAAATAATTTTTAATAATATATAATATATATATGAATGATTGCTTAAATCTTGATTAAATTAATTTTTATTACTGCTACATGATCGCGTTATTATTGTCGAAGCACTACATCTGCGTATGCTTCATTTTTACTCTCTTGTTATTGTTAAGGATTATTGTATTTAATTGTATAATTGTGTTCATTTTATGAGAATTGAATAGAATCTTAACTCCTCATAATCTTAGTCAATCACGTGTACTTTTAGGTTTAGGGTTAAAAACAATATCCCAACTTGTTTTATATATTTTGTGTAGTAGGAATGTTTTTAGATTTTCATGAGATATTTGAGTTTTTACAAGAAAACATGGATTGCACGTGTTATAAATTGATAGGGTTAATTATTGAATGTAATAGATAAACGTCATCTGTAATATCAATCAGGATTTTATTTTATGTTTTATATAGTCACAAATATTAAAGCCTTTGATTTTATTTTAAGTTTATGTAAATTTTTGGCGCGTTTCAGGTGTAGGAAATTTCTTATAAATTTTATTAGTTAAGCCTTTTATCGAAAATGGCAGAACCTCGGTCAGACACTTCGTCTTCGGATCCTGCTGCAGCAAACAGAATTGATATTATTCCTGTGGTCAAAAGCCACACGATCTCAGAATTTTTACCCGTTATCCCTAATTTTGATGGGAATTCGAGCTTTTCCAGATTTTTCGACAAATTCAATTCCATTGCAGAATACTGCAACTGGGATGCAAATGATAAAATTTTAGCACTATCTTTACGCCTCACTGGCGAAGCACAAGAGTTTATAAACACACAACGAAATTTAAAACAAGCGAAAGATTTTGATTTAATAGTTAATTCTTTAAGGGATAGGTTTGAGACGAAGTCAAACATGGCTTCAAATATCACTAAACTTACACAGGCATACCAACTGCCGTGCGAAAATGCCAGGCAATTTTTTAGCCGCTTAGAAGGTATATCATACAACTGTGTACCGAATAATAATAGTACTGAATTTGAGGATTATCGACAACAACTCTTGTTGTCAGCTGCTAAACAGGGTCTGAGGGTGGAGTTACTGAGAGGAATTGCCTCAACAGCTTTAAACAGCTATAATGAATTTAAGAAGCATGCACTAACATTCGAAGAAAATTTTAAGGTTATTGAACCGCTAGAGCTAGCAGCTACTATACAAGCTAAAGCAGGAGAAAAATCAGATAACAAAATAGATAGTCTTACTGATAAAATTGAACAGCTTACTGTAAAATTAAATGATATGCAAATTCAACTAAATGCACAGAGCATTCATTCAAATAAAGAAAATTCACACAGGACGCGAAATGTTAATAATCATCTTCAGGCTCAGTCAAAGAAAAAATGCTTTAAGTGTAACAAATTAGGCCACATAGCTAAATATTGCCGAATTCCATTTTGTAACTTTTGTAACCGTAGCGGACATTCATTGGATAATTGTTTTAAAAAGAATAAAAGTTTAAACTAATTGGGGGAGAGACCGCTGCACCACCTGTCTCTGTTGGTATCCCCGATGTGGTGTTTAAAGATTATCAGAATTTAAATCAAGATATAAAAAGGAGTACACTTTCGGTTGAAAGCCCAGAGTTTGTTCCCAGCCTTAACAATTATAAAAACCTTCCCATTATAGGAGTAAATATTAAAAATTTAAATTATTTTGCTCTCTTAGACACTGGATCTACTGTAAATTTAATCTCCGAACACATTTTAGACGAATTAAGTTTGACTAGTAAACAAAAGAATTGTAGAGTGGAGGTACAGAATTTCAATGGAGGTCGTGTAAGCATAAACAAATCAATAAATTTGAGTTTCAAAATCGATACTAGTAGATTTTCGGCAGATTTTTTTGTCCTACCTAAACTTTCTAGAGATTATGATATGATATTGGGTTTTCCCTATTTAAGTAAAAATAAACTGATATTAGATTGTAAAAACAAAATTTTAAAAAATGATGAGCTTAATGTGAATCTAATGTATGCAAATTCTAATGATACCTGTAATGCTTGCAAGTCAGAGGAGGGAATTCCTTTTTATGCAAATAAGAAAATAATTGTACCCCCTTTCTCGCAGTTAGCAGTTCCTGTTCGTTCTAAAAACAAATTAATTAAACATACTGAACAAATACTTCTTTTGCCCAACAAAAATATAGACAATCTTTTAATTGCAAGGACTGTTTCCTTGGCTTCTGATAAACTATTTATAAATGTCATGAATGTAGGTGAAACCCCTATCCATATTAATAAAAACGCGTCTCTTGTTAAAATGGAATGTTTGTTTGTATCAAATAAAGAAAAATGTAATAGCATTGACACAGCTCAACTTGGAGAGGATTTTGAGTGTTGGGGTGGAAATTTTCAGCTTGATCATTTAGATGCTGAACAAAGGGATAGATTGTTGGAATTTTTAAAAGTTTACAAGGATGTTTTTGCTCACTCGGTCACAGATTTATCTGAGGGATGTGAAACGCTGTTACACAAAGTTGATTTGTCAGATGACATTCCTGTCAGGCAACGTCACTATAAAGTACCACACCATCTAAAACAAGAACTTGATAGACAAATTAATGAATTGCTTGATATTGGTATAATTAGCCCAAGTGATTCACCATATGCAGCCCCCGTGGTTTTAGTGAAGAAAAAAGATCAATCATACCGCTTATGCACCGATTTCAGGAAATTAAATTTAAAAACCTTACCCGATTCGTTTCCCATACCCTGCATTACTGATTTGGTGGATAATCTGGCTGACGCAACGTTATTTAGCTCATTAGATTTATGCAGTGGGTTTTTTCAAATGAAAATTCATCCTAGTGACAGATATAAGACCGCTTTTGCCACCGAGCACGGTCTCTACGAATGGAATAGGGTACCCTTTGGGTTAAAAAACTCCCCAAACAGCTTCCAACGATTAATGTCTTTAATTTTATCAGGTTTAAAACCCTTACAAATAGCCGTATATTTGGATGACATTATAATAGCCTCGAAAACTGAAGAAGAACATTACAATAAATTGCAACTAGTCTTTGAACGCCTTCGCCAGCACAAATTGAAACTAAAGCCGTCAAAGTGCTCATTTCTAAAAACAAAAATAAAATATTTAGGCTTCTTAGTAACCGAAGGTAAAGTTTTTCCTGATAAAGACAATATTAGTACAGTAGAAAAATTTAAAACTCCCAAAAACTCTGATCAGGTTAGGTCCTTCATTGGAGTTACCGGTTTTTACCGCAGATTTATAGAAAACTATGCAAAAATTGCATTGCCATTAACTAAACTAACTAAAAAGAATTGTAAATTTCAATGGACTCCGGAAACACAATCCGCGTTTGATAAATTAAAAACTGTTTTAACACAACAGCCTTGTTTAAGTTTGCCAAATTTCGAGAAACCATTTACAATATTTACTGACGCATCTAAATATGCGTTAGGCGCCGTTCTGTGTCAGGAAGATGAACATCAATTTTTCCATCCCGTCGCATATGCCAGTAGAAAACTTAAAAATCCCGAAATAAACTATTCGACAGTTGAGAAAGAGATGTTAGGTGTCGTTTTTGGTGTTACCCATTTTAAACAGTATTTATATGGAAAACATTTCACGGTATACTGTGACCAAGCTAGTTTGTCCTACGCTTTAAATGTAAAAGACCCTACATCTAGAATTGCGAGGTGGGTGATGACCTTACAACAGTTTGACTATAAAATTATTCACAAACCAGGAAAATCCAATCTGACCGCAGATTACTTATCTAGATATGTAGAAAATACTAATAATATTGTTAGCACTCAATTTTCCCCAGCATTGTTAGAAAGATTGAAGATCCATCAAAAACAAGATCCACATTGTATTAAAATTCTTAAATTAATAGAAACTGGTAGTAATATTTTGTCAGAGATGCCAGTAATTTACTTCCTTAAAGATGATACCCTATGTTGTACCCCTAAAAATGGAAAAAGTCAAAGCATTGATAAATTAGTTCTTCCCTTAACCTTAGTGACAGAAGTGTTAAATTTATGTCATAATTCACCCACTACTGCTCACCAGGGATTTACAAAAACCTTGAAACGAGTAAAATCGTCCTTTTATTGGCCCCAAATGTACAAACATATTTTGAACCATGTAAAAACTTGCAATTCTTGTATTGGAAAAAAAGCCCACAAACCTAACAGGTTAGCCCCTTTGCAGAGAATACCAGTTACAACTAAACCTATAGAATGTATAGCAATCGATGCTTTAGGCCCTCTCCCTACAACTTACTCGGGCAATAGATTTATCTTAGTAATGAGTGATTATTTCACCCGTTACCCGGAAGCATTTGCGACTTCCGATATAAAATCTGACACAGTGGCACGTAGTTTGGAAGAATTTATTTCTCGTCATGGTGTCCCATCTAAAATCATTTCCGATCGTGGATCCAGCTTTTTATCGAAGGCAATAGTTCAGGTATATGACTATCTAGGCATTAAAAAACATTCCACTACCAGCTACCACCCACAGAGTGATGGTGTAGTCGAGCGCTTAAATGGGACGCTAATTAATTCACTCAGCCACCTTGTCAATAAAACACATAATGACTGGGATAGACACTTACCTTTCGCCCTAATGGCTCATCGTAGTGCTATCCATTCTTCTACAGGCTATTCCCCAGCATCCTTACTGTATGGTCGTGAAATAGAACTTCCTAAGGATATCTTAACCAATGATGCGAAATTTACTTATGCTGACCACCATGAATATGCATATGATTTGTCACTAAGGTTGAAAAATTCATTTCAATGTGCCAAAGAAAGCTTAGAGCTGTCTGCTTCCAAACAAGAAAAAAGGCGGGACAAAATCAGCAAAATAAAGGATATCCAGGTGGGCGATATTGTATATGTGTACAGTCCGCAAAAAAAAAAAGATATCACCCTGAATAACTTTTGTTCTAATGATCGGATTTTCACGATCTAAGTGTCAATCTTAATGGTTCCCGGGGGTGACCTCAAATATGCTAATTAATTAGTGCTAACTATTAATTAAGTTACGAAATCAGGCACAAAAACGTACTTTCTCTGAATAAACATGTATTTTTTTTTACATATTTGGAATCCTGACCCTTAAAATAGGGGGGGTAGACAAAATTTCGAAGAAAATGGGTTGTAAATTAGGTCGCAATAGGGATTTATATATCTGGCGATGGTTTAAAAATATGCCAAATTACCTCGCCATAGAAGGGGAAATAATTTATAACAACCATAAAGAAACTGAATGAATGACAAGATGGGAAAAGATAGTGCTTCTCGTTGCTAAGCAACCAAAAGAATTTTTCCCGTTGCTTTCTGGGCTTTTTTTTTTTTTTTAAATCTCCTTTAAAAAGGAAATTTAAATAAATTAATAAATTATTTTTGATTCTCCAAGATTATAGAATGTTTGAATTTTTATCTGACATTATTTATTTTTGTAAAGCTGTTTTAATGTAATTTGTATGACAGTTTTGAATTAAAACCAAATTTTCATAAGTTATCATAAATTTAAGAAGAGTTGTAGGGTTAAATGCTTTTGCCCCGCACTTCGAGTTTCTTAGGAAAGGAAAAAAAAGTGATCAAGCAAAGGTGGACCTGAAAAAAGATAGCTATTCTGATGCATAATCGCAAAATTTTATAGAAATCACGGTATTTATTTTCGATAAATTTGTAAAACTTAATATATGTTATAAGGCATTTTAAAAGCATTTTGATAGATATATATATATATATATATATATATATATATATATATATATATATATATATATATATATATATATATATATCATAATAAATAAAAACAAAAAAAAACACGAAGAAAATTACGAAAAATAATAAGTTTTATTTATTGCGCATAAGCTGCAAGTAAATAGAACTCATAAAATAAGTAAATAAGTTCAAAATGTAGAAAAAACTTGGGAAAAATTACGGAACAATAAAAAAGGGGGGAAGAAAGATAATAATAAAAAATAAAACGGCAAGAAACCGGAAAAAAATTCTAAAAATATCCGGAAAATAAAAGATATAATCTTTTCATCAGCTTACACGATTATATCAGCAAAAAAATAGTACTTTCTATTATTGTATCAATATAGCCAAAGTAAAATATATCAATGCAATAGTTTGAGAAGCACTCAAAAAAATTTTACAAAAAAATTACAAACATAATGGAACACAATAAGTAAAAATATCAAGCGAAATCAGAAAATTAAGTATAAAGAAGAAACAGAATGAAACATGAAACGAAATCTATAAAGCGAGCTGCGAATTCAAATGAACTTATTACATGAACGTGAAATTTTTAAAGAATTATTTAAAATATTTTCGAAAAAGATTGCCACATTACAAAATATGAAACCAAAAGCGGAAATTGAGCTAAAAGCTTAAATAGAGGGGTTTTGTATTAAAGTGCGTTCTTACTGCAGTGTTTTGGTTATACCTATTTTATACAATGTGATTATAATGCTTTTTGAATTTATTATTCTGTTTTTATCGGAGAAAATAGTAACTTCGTTAAATCATGAAAATTCTTGGAATTAGACATGAAAAGTTATGAATTTGAAAATCTAAAATGTAAAAGATTATTAAGGAAAATAAAATATTTCATTTGAAATCTATTTTTTTATTCAACATTATTTCATTTTATGCTTTACAGAATATTAAAACGGTGCGGAGATCAAGGAAGTATGTAAATAGGAAAATATATTAAAATCCATATCTTAAGTTCAGAACCTTTTTTCATGGCACTTGTTAACCAAAATGCTGTAATGATATTGTCAGCATTTCAATTAAAAGAACTAATTCGTTCTGTTTAAAACTATCTCTATCACACGACTTTTTTTTTTCCGAATGTCGCATACCTCCCTTAACTATATCCGTACTTCTTCAACTACGATTAAAATAAAACTTTATTTTAAGGAGCAAGTCAAGAATTTGTACTTCTTAATATTTGCAAATGATATTAAGTAAACTTAGTTTGCAGTAAAAAGAGTTGATGTTATTTACACACTCCTTTCGTTAGTTCTTTAAAAAACATGATTAAACGAAAATTAGGTTTATAATACCCTTAATTAAACAAGAGTAACAATTGTTACAGTTTTTACAATAATTTTTCAACTCTGACACTCTTTTCATGAGATAACTTCTTTTGCCAACGATTTTGTCCCTTTTTTTTTGTTAGTTGAAACCAGCTTACGCATTCTTGTAATTTTTACATTTTATCTTTGAAATTTCAATCTCGAAAGACATGCATGAAGTGACGCCTAGTCCAAAGAATCTAAGTTAAATAGTTGTAAGGCCGATTATTACGAAAACAATTAACTACTCTGGTTCAATGAAACAATTACAGTAAAACTTGGGTAAGTTGACCACTTCATGTGCATTGTTTTAGTGGCCAACGTAGACAAGTGGTCAACTTATAGAAGGGGTGGGACATTGTTTACTTTTTCGTTTCCTACATGTTGCTATACATTAAAATTTTTTTTTTACTTGACTTAAAAATTTGATTTAGCAAATGGCCAAATGAATATCTCAAGAAATGTGTTTAAACCTAAACGAACTTCAATTTGTTACACAGAAATAATTTTAATATTTAACTAACTTTTTTTTAAAAATTATTTTGTTAGTTATGCATGTGAAGTGTTTAATAAAAATAATTTCTTAAAATATCAGAACACGAAAACATTGAAAACTTTAACAAAACAAAATTATTTTGACACTTTAAAATTTATTCTGTTATTACTACGCATACAAGCCTATTTGCTCACTATTGCAACTGTAAGAGCAACTTTTCAACTAACACACCTGTTTTCAATGAATGAATGAAAGAAATGGTCAAAAGCTGACTCCCTACAGTTTCCCCAGATGGTCAACTCACAAAAAGGTTTAGATTAGCTTTTTACACTATTTCACCAAACAAGTGAAATATTAACATACATTGCGAAATGACAGAAAATTTTCTGAATTTTTTTTTTCTGGTCAATTTATGAGGGTTTTAGAATAGAATTTCATAATACTCCTAGACAAAATTAACTTATTTCAGTGGTCAACATACAAGATAGACAGGTGGTCAAGTTACAAAGGTTTTGCTTCTTTATTATGTAGGAAAATTTCCGTTCTTGATAATTGAGGTCAACTTATTCAGGTGTAAAACTTACAAGTGTGGTCAACTTGGCAGGTTTCACTGTATAAATAAATCATTAATATTCTTGTTTTTTTATTACGAAATATTAGGAGAAATTTGTATACATAATTTCTTCAAAACGTGTGTTAAAACTATGATTATAAGTTATTTAAGAAGAAAAAAGTCAAATGGAGTAAAAGAACAATTTTTGAGATGATGATTCTAAAAATAGCACATTTTTCAAATCTTTTTGCAATTTTTTATTTTAGTAGTTGTTTAACAAAACAAGGCATATCGAACATTTTCCTGATATAGCAATATTTTTTTGAACTGTGCAAAAGTTGAGAAATTATACAAACAACTTTTAAAGAAAATATTTTCAACTTTTTAAGACAAAAGGGTAACTTAAAAGGGTTAGCGCACAAGATTAACTTTGAATGTTGAATTAAAATTGCATGCCCATAGTTTTTTGTTCATTTAAAAAACAAAACAATCTGTTAAATTTTTCCCCTGTGCGCACATACGCATTTACTTTTCATTACTCGAATAAATAAGAAGTAATAAAAAAAATAAAATTAATAATTTATCTTCATTTTTCGTAAACAATAGTATATTTGGTAAATAGTCAGCTGTTCTGCTTCGAATGATATTGAGTGTGATCAGTAGAATATTTTTAATTTCTTAACAAGATTTAATTCTCAGATAGCTGGCAATAATTTTAAGTTTTCTTTCAATAAGAACTTAGCAATAATTTAAAAAGTAATTTTATTTTAAAGAAAAACATAAATTAAAGTACTTAAACAATTGATTAGTATATTATTGGAAAAAAATATACATAATAGAATTTTAAAAAAAATTGCATTAAAATTCAATAAAAAAGTTAGAAAAATAATTCTGCGAAACACGCATAGACAGGTAATTTACAAATTTATTTTAAGATTAAGGCGATATATAAGATGTAAAGAAGTTTTAAAAAACTCTACTCTAAACTCAGCTGCACGACAGCCCATGGAGGGCCAAGGCCTACTATGCCCATCTCAGTTTTCTGGACCTAGGGCTCTGGGGTGCAGGAGCAGATGTTCCGGTCAGGTGGTCAGCCGAACGCGGAACCCCCAGTGTTTAGTTCCCAATCATGCTTGGTACTTATTTATCGACCCACTGAAGGGATGAAAGGCTGAGTCAGCCTTGCCCGGCCCGAGGAACGACAGGGCGAAGCGCTACCGCTCAGCCACCGGGGGAAGTTTTAAGATGATTAAAAATGTTGACTACGCATTCGTATTAATAATTATAAAATATATATTCAAGAAATTGATAAATATATTATTCCAAATCTATGCATACGTGTGTATATTATTGAAATTGTATCAGTTATTGAAAAAGAAAATCAAAAATTAAAAAATAATCACATTAAGTAAGCACAATCTGGTGCATAATCATATTCTATCAGAAGCACGCCTTTATAAAACTAGACATTCGTTGAATAAAGTGTTTTTTATTCAAAATGTTTTATTCATAATTTCTTTACTAAATTACAAATACATTATTAAATGACTAAAAAGAAACATCGTATTTTATAGTTTGAAAGAAATAAAAATAAGAAGATTAGCAAACGATTATTAGCGAAAAAAATATGAATGAAATTTTACACTACGCGCGCGAAGTCAAGTTCCTCGCAAGTTTATCACATTTTAATATTAATCGCTCCATTTAATCATTTTTTTATTGTCGCCAAATTATTTTTTTAAAAATAATTAATTTTAATTTTTTTCAGCTTCTAATAAATAAAAACAGTTGAAACTTTAGATTTTTCTATTGAAAAATATGTAGATTATTATGGTATAAAAAAATTCATACCTTATAATTCAAAATTTTTTCATCCTCAATTTAATTAAATAATAAAAAATAATTAATAATTATTAAAAATTATTTTTTTCATGAAATTATCTTTGGGTAAATGAGTTTTATGAGTGGGTGCAATTTTTTTTGAATTGCTTCATTAGTTTTGAAAATATGACTAAAAACGCAAAAAGCGAAATTAACATTAAGGGGTACGAACTTTGGATCGCTCTCCTGACCAAACTATGGGGACCACATTTCCCAGATTGCGGCTACCCCCTATATTTTGAAGGTTAGGAATCCAAATATGTAAAAAAAAATACATGTTTATTCAGAGAAAGTACGTTTTTGTGCCTGATTTCGTAACTTAATTAATAGTTAGCACTAATTAATTAGCATATTTGAGGTCACCCCCGGGAACCATTAAGATTGACACTTAGATCGTGAAAATCCGATCATTATAACAAAAGTTATTCAGGGTGATATCTTTTTTTTTTTGCCGACTGTACACTCCTCAACTGTCACAAGGGTTAACAAAAAAATTTGCTAAGCCCAATAAAGGTCCGTTTAGGGTTAAAAGTCAAAAATCACCTGTAAATTTTGAAATTGAGGATGTTTGTGACACCAATAGGACACAGGTGGTGCACGTAGATCGCTTAGCGAAAATACCAGAGAAAATTGTATTCCCTAACCTTTGTGATACAAATGCAAACAAACAAGACACTGATAATTCTAATAAAACGACAACTAATAGAAAAAACACCCATAACTATAATCTCAGACATAGAAAGTAAATGTGACTTTGTTTTTATATTTCTATGATATTTCTAACCTTTATATAAAATTTTATGTATGTTTTCAATGTATTATCGTCGCAAATATATCTAAGGATATTTTGTCAAGTTTTTATTCTGTGAGTGAAACTCACAAAAGTTATGATCAATTTTGACATGAATTGTATAAGTTTTTTTTTCTAAAATCCTTGGCAAGAGAGTAAATTATAAATTTCTTTTTGGTCATTTAGGTTTTTCAATGTTTTTGTGATTTTGAGAATTGAGTTGTTTGGGGATATAGATGGTAGGA
Source organism: Parasteatoda tepidariorum (assembly GCF_982258835.1). Classification (NCBI taxonomy): domain Eukaryota; kingdom Metazoa; phylum Arthropoda; class Arachnida; order Araneae; family Theridiidae; genus Parasteatoda; species Parasteatoda tepidariorum. The sequence continues at coordinate 101,977,174 of NC_141763.1, forward strand.
AGTGCAACTATGGATTTATAATTACCTGCTAAAACGTTTCAACTAAATAGACTGTTAAGCGTATTTAACAATATGTAACTGTTGGACATTACCTGCTAAGACGTTTCAACTAAATAGACTGTTAAGCGTATTTAACAATATGTAACTGTTGGACATTTCACTGTGTTCAAAGTGTGTGTTTGGAAGTACAAAATGTCTCATCAGAGAAACAGAACTAAAATCACGTTAGTCTCCATAAGCAACGTACAGTCGGCAAAAAAAAAAAGATATCACCCTGAATAACTTTTGTTATAATGATCGGATTTTCACGATCTAAGTGTCAATCTTAATGGTTCCCGGGGGTGACCTCAAATATGCTAATTAATTAGTGCTAACTATTAATTAAGTTACGAAATCAGGCACAAAAACGTACTTTCTCTGAATAAACATGTATTTTTTTTTACATATTTGGATTCCTAACCTTCAAAATATAGGGGGTAGCCGCAATCTGGGAAATGTGGTCCCCATAGTTTGGTCAGGAGAGCGATCCAAAGTTCGTACCCCTTAATGTTAATTTCGCTTTTTGCGTTTTTAGTCATATTTTCAAAACTAATGAAGCAATTCAAAAAAAATTGCACCCACTCATAAAACTCATTTACCCAAAGATAATTTCATGAAAAAAATAATTTTTAATAATTATTAATTATTTTTTATTATTTAATTAAATTGAGGATGAAAAAATTTTGAATTATAAGGTATGAATTTTTTTATACCATAATAATCTACATATTTTTCAATAGAAAAATCTAAAGTTTCAACTGTTTTTATTTATTAGAAGCTGAAAAAAATTAAAATTAATTATTTTTAAAAAAATAATTTGGCGACAATAAAAAAATGATTAAATGGAGCGATTAATATTAAAATGTGATAAACTTGCGAGGAACTTGACTTCGCGCGCGTAGTGTAAAATTTCATTCATATTTTTTTCGCTAATAATCGTTTGCTAATCTTCTTATTTTTATTTCTTTCAAACTATAAAATACGATGTTTCTTTTTAGTCATTTAATAATGTATTTGTAATTTAGTAAAGAAATTATGAATAAAACATTTTGAATAAAAAACACTTTATTCAACGAATGTCTAGTTTTATAAAGGCGTGCTTCTGATAGAATATGATTATGCACCAGATTGTGCTTACTTAATGTGATTATTTTTTAATTTTTGATTTTCTTTTTCAATAACTGATACAATTTCAATAATATACACACGTATGCATAGATTTGGAATAATATATTTATCAATTTCTTGAATATATATTTTATAATTATTAATACGAATGCGTAGTCAACATTTTTAATCATCTTAAAACTTCCCCCGGTGGCTGAGCGGTAGCGCTTCGCCCTGTCGTTCCTCGGGCCGGGCAAGGCTGACTCAGCCTTTCATCCCTTCAGTGGGTCGATAAATAAGTACCAAGCATGATTGGGAACTAAACACTGGGGGTTCCGCGTTCGGCTGACCACCTGACCGGAACATCTGCTCCTGCACCCCAGAGCCCTAGGTCCAGAAAACTGAGATGGGCATAGTAGGCCTTGGCCCTCCATGGGCTGTCGTGCAGCTGAGTTTAGAGTAGAGTTTTTTAAAACTTCTTTACATCTTATATATCGCCTTAATCTTAAAATAAATTTGTAAATTACCTGTCTATGCGTGTTTCGCAGAATTATTTTTCTAACTTTTTTATTGAATTTTAATGCAATTTTTTTTAAAATTCTATTATGTATATTTTTTTCCAATAATATACTAATCAATTGTTTAAGTACTTTAATTTATGTTTTTCTTTAAAATAAAATTACTTTTTAAATTATTGCTAAGTTCTTATTGAAAGAAAACTTAAAATTATTGCCAGCTATCTGAGAATTAAATCTTGTTAAGAAATTAAAAATATTCTACTGATCACGCTCAATATCATTCGAAGCAGAACAGCTGACTATTTACCAAATATACTATTGTTTACGAAAAATGAAGATAAATTATTAATTTTATTTTTTTTATTACTTCTTATTTATTCGAGTAATGAAAAGTAAATGCGTATGTGCGCACAGGGGAAAAATTTAACAGATTGTTTTGTTTTTTAAATGAACAAAAAACTATGGGCATGCAATTTTAATTCAACATTCAAAGTTAATCTTGTGCGCTAACCCTTTTAAGTTACCCTTTTGTCTTAAAAAGTTGAAAATATTTTCTTTAAAAGTTGTTTGTATAATTTCTCAACTTTTGCACAGTTCAAAAAAATATTGCTATATCAGGAAAATGTTCGATATGCCTTGTTTTGTTAAACAACTACTAAAATAAAAAATTGCAAAAAGATTTGAAAAATGTGCTATTTTTAGAATCATCATCTCAAAAATTGTTCTTTTACTCCATTTGACTTTTTTCTTCTTAAATAACTTATAATCATAGTTTTAACACACGTTTTGAAGAAATTATGTATACAAATTTCTCCTAATATTTCGTAATAAAAAAACAAGAATATTAATGATTTATTTATACAGTGAAACCTGCCAAGTTGACCACACTTGTAAGTTTTACACCTGAATAAGTTGACCTCAATTATCAAGAACGGAAATTTTCCTACATAATAAAGAAGCAAAACCTTTGTAACTTGACCACCTGTCTATCTTGTATGTTGACCACTGAAATAAGTTAATTTTGTCTAGGAGTATTATGAAATTCTATTCTAAAACCCTCATAAATTGACCAGAAAAAAAAAATTCAGAAAATTTTCTGTCATTTCGCAATGTATGTTAATATTTCACTTGTTTGGTGAAATAGTGTAAAAAGCTAATCTAAACCTTTTTGTGAGTTGACCATCTGGGGAAACTGTAGGGAGTCAGCTTTTGACCATTTCTTTCATTCATTCATTGAAAACAGGTGTGTTAGTTGAAAAGTTGCTCTTACAGTTGCAATAGTGAGCAAATAGGCTTGTATGCGTAGTAATAACAGAATAAATTTTAAAGTGTCAAAATAATTTTGTTTTGTTAAAGTTTTCAATGTTTTCGTGTTCTGATATTTTAAGAAATTATTTTTATTAAACACTTCACATGCATAACTAACAAAATAATTTTTAAAAAAAAGTTAGTTAAATATTAAAATTATTTCTGTGTAACAAATTGAAGTTCGTTTAGGTTTAAACACATTTCTTGAGATATTCATTTGGCCATTTGCTAAATCAAATTTTTAAGTCAAGTAAAAAAAAAATTTTAATGTATAGCAACATGTAGGAAACGAAAAAGTAAACAATGTCCCACCCCTTCTATAAGTTGACCACTTGTCTACGTTGGCCACTAAAACAATGCACATGAAGTGGTCAACTTACCCAAGTTTTACTGTAATTGTTTCATTGAACCAGAGTAGTTAATTGTTTTCGTAATAATCGGCCTTACAACTATTTAACTTAGATTCTTTGGACTAGGCGTCACTTCATGCATGTCTTTCGAGATTGAAATTTCAAAGATAAAATGTAAAAATTACAAGAATGCGTAAGCTGGTTTCAACTAACAAAAAAAAAAGGGACAAAATCGTTGGCAAAAGAAGTTATCTCATGAAAAGAGTGTCAGAGTTGAAAAATTATTGTAAAAACTGTAACAATTGTTACTCTTGTTTAATTAAGGGTATTATAAACCTAATTTTCGTTTAATCATGTTTTTTAAAGAACTAACGAAAGGAGTGTGTAAATAACATCAACTCTTTTTACTGCAAACTAAGTTTACTTAATATCATTTGCAAATATTAAGAAGTACAAATTCTTGACTTGCTCCTTAAAATAAAGTTTTATTTTAATCGTAGTTGAAGAAGTACGGATATAGTTAAGGGAGGTATGCGACATTCGGAAAAAAAAAAGTCGTGTGATAGAGATAGTTTTAAACAGAACGAATTAGTTCTTTTAATTGAAATGCTGACAATATCATTACAGCATTTTGGTTAACAAGTGCCATGAAAAAAGGTTCTGAACTTAAGATATGGATTTTAATATATTTTCCTATTTACATACTTCCTTGATCTCCGCACCGTTTTAATATTCTGTAAAGCATAAAATGAAATAATGTTGAATAAAAAAATAGATTTCAAATGAAATATTTTATTTTCCTTAATAATCTTTTACATTTTAGATTTTCAAATTCATAACTTTTCATGTCTAATTCCAAGAATTTTCATGATTTAACGAAGTTACTATTTTCTCCGATAAAAACAGAATAATAAATTCAAAAAGCATTATAATCACATTGTATAAAATAGGTATAACCAAAACACTGCAGTAAGAACGCACTTTAATACAAAACCCCTCTATTTAAGCTTTTAGCTCAATTTCCGCTTTTGGTTTCATATTTTGTAATGTGGCAATCTTTTTCGAAAATATTTTAAATAATTCTTTAAAAATTTCACGTTCATGTAATAAGTTCATTTGAATTCGCAGCTCGCTTTATAGATTTCGTTTCATGTTTCATTCTGTTTCTTCTTTATACTTAATTTTCTGATTTCGCTTGATATTTTTACTTATTGTGTTCCATTATGTTTGTAATTTTTTTGTAAAATTTTTTTGAGTGCTTCTCAAACTATTGCATTGATATATTTTACTTTGGCTATATTGATACAATAATAGAAAGTACTATTTTTTTGCTGATATAATCGTGTAAGCTGATGAAAAGATTATATCTTTTATTTTCCGGATATTTTTAGAATTTTTTTCCGGTTTCTTGCCGTTTTATTTTTTATTATTATCTTTCTTCCCCCCTTTTTTATTGTTCCGTAATTTTTCCCAAGTTTTTTCTACATTTTGAACTTATTTACTTATTTTATGAGTTCTATTTACTTGCAGCTTATGCGCAATAAATAAAACTTATTATTTTTCGTAATTTTCTTCGTGTTTTTTTTTGTTTTTATTTATTATGATATATATATATATATATATATATATATATATATATATATATATATATATATATATATATATATATATATATATATATATATATATATATATATATATATATATCAAAATGCTTTTAAAATGCCTTATAACATATATTAAGTTTTACAAATTTATCGAAAATAAATACCGTGATTTCTATAAAATTTTGCGATTATGCATCAGAATAGCTATCTTTTTTCAGGTCCACCTTTGCTTGATCACTTTTTTTTCCTTTCCTAAGAAACTCGAAGTGCGGGGCAAAAGCATTTAACCCTACAACTCTTCTTAAATTTATGATAACTTATGAAAATTTGGTTTTAATTCAAAACTGTCATACAAATTACATTAAAACAGCTTTACAAAAATAAATAATGTCAGATAAAAATTCAAACATTCTATAATCTTGGAGAATCAAAAATAATTTATTAATTTATTTAAATTTCCTTTTTAAAGGAGATTTAAAAAAAAAAAAAAAGCCCAGAAAGCAACGGGAAAAATTCTTTTGGTTGCTTAGCAACGAGAAGCACTATCTTTTCCCATCTTGTCATTCATTCAGTTTCTTTATGGTTGTTATAAATTATTTCCCCTTCTATGGCGAGGTAATTTGGCATATTTTTAAACCATCGCCAGATATATAAATCCCTATTGCGACCTAATTTACAACCCATTTTCTTCGAAATTTTGTCTACCCCCCCTATTTTAAGGGTCAGGATTCCAAATATGTAAAAAAAAATACATGTTTATTCAGAGAAAGTACGTTTTTGTGCCTGATTTCGTAACTTAATTAATAGTTAGCACTAATTAATTAGCATATTTGAGGTCACCCCCGGGAACCATTAAGATTGACACTTAGATCGTGAAAATCCGATCATTAGAACAAAAGTTATTCAGGGTGATATCTTTTTTTTTTTGCGGACTGTACACTCCATAAGCAACGATGGTTACTACGCAAGAAACGTTACTGCCTGGGGCAGCAAAAGGGCCCTTTGCCGTTCCTGGTCGGTGGATGATTTTCTGCTACGTTATTTACTTTTCTCAACAACTGAAATTTAGAATAGTGTGATTAAGAAAAATATGTGAACTGTTTGCAATTTCAAATTAATATTGAAATGTACAGGTTTAGAATTTTCTACAGTGAAAAGTTTTCGGAGCTTCAGTATTCAAAAAAGTGTACAAAAACTAGACGTTAAGAACGTATCCAATGAGCGAGCATTGGATTGCGAAGCAATCCGAAATGAACTGTGAAAGCAGTTCCGGGGGTTGGTGAGCCCCAGCGAGCAGGGGGCGAAGTCTCCTAGTCTATATATATATTTCTCTTACAAGGCACCAAAAAAAAGCCTCATTGCAACTCCCCCAATGGCAATGTTAGAAAATCGACCAATGATTGCTAATAAAAATGTCACATGGCAAATGTCACATGAGGTGGCTCAACATATAGCGCTTTTAAAAACGGAAACAATAACCAGAGTTAGCATTATTAGGTTGTTCAATTTAGATTCATGCCCTAATAACATGATAATATTTAATTTAAACTCAATTAGGAATTAATTAGGCTGGCCTTCTCCATGACTATAAATAAGTCACAAGGTCAGACTTTTGAGAAAATCAGTTTAGTATTGACTAAACAAGTTTTTAGTTACGGACAACTTTATGTTGGCCTGTCAAGAGTTAAGTCATTTGACAGCCTTTCAGTAATTGCTCCAAGATGCCAAATCTATAATTGCGTTTTCAAAGAAATTCTAAATGCTTAGTGTTAATTTCTTAGAGCTTTGCAGAAAAAAATGTTTTTTGGAAGAAATTTAATTGAAACTTCTATTGGCAGTAGGCAAGGGAAACTGTCAAAATCAAAACTCCCCGATTAGAAATGCAGCATGGCGACCTCTACGTGGTATTTCTCGGGTAATGCTAGCAGCCATGCATTTTCATTTATTGTATGTAAAACATCCTTATTTTGTTCTAAAATGTTATGTACTTTATCACAAATGTTAATTAATATAGAAATTGATTTCAATAATGCTGATCACCAAACAATATTTCATTTGGCGATAAAACAAATTTTTGTGTTCTTGAAAATGAAAGACTTTTTGAGGGTTATTATCTCACAAGGAAAAGTTAGGGTTTAATGTTTATATTTTTAAATAATAAAATTTTTTTCTAAAACTTTCAGAATTTCTAGCATTAACTAATTTATTATACACATTTAGTTGAATTTAGGTGAGCAACTGCAATATTTGATAACTTATTTTGCTAATATGTTTCTCATTTAGCTAATGTTTTGATTTTTTCACCATGTACAATCTAAATAGCTAATATACTTTTTTAAAAGCCAATAAGAACATTGATAGAATTCTTCTACATAAGTACAATACTATGTCTTTGATGATAAAATACTATGTCTTTGATGATAATATACTATGTCTTTGCGCTAGAACATTGTGTTCATTGGCGAGCGAGCGCAGCGAGCCATGGTTCACGGCGTGAACTACATAGGATTGCGTAGCAATTCTCGGGGATTGGCGAGCGTTAGCGAGCAGGGGGCGGAGCCTCCTAGTATAATTTAATAGGGTAGTATTTTTTATTTTCAAATTTAGTGGATAACAATTGTAAAAACAATCCCACGGACAATGCGACGGATCTAAGGCTATGTCAAGGTACGTCTCTTGTGAATATCAGTTGATTGTTAGGTTTTCTCTTTTGAAATTACATTATGACGCATTCACATACATTATTAATACATATACATTTTCCATGGCGAGACGATGAGGCAACTACAAGCACTGGTTCAAGAGGTCCACGAGGGAAAAATGCACAATATTACCGTGATTACAGAGCACGGAAGCGAGCGGAGCAGGAAAAAGAGTCGTTGAATAGAACTAGTGATCCTTCTACTACTGCTGATTCTTCTACAATTAAGGTCGCAGGTTGCGAAGTTTAACTTCTTCCGCGCGGAGGGACTCCACGCACTATTTTTTTTTAAATGTAGTGACTACAAACTAATTTGGAATTGTAGTAACTATTTCATTACTTTAAAGAGACGAACTTGCATTAAATGTAATAGAATAATAATGACAAAATATTTATTCATGTGTACACGAGCCAGTTAGTTATTCTCAATTTTTTTTCTTCATTTAACCTTCCACTTTTTATGCCTTTCTCAACAGTGAAAATAGTATATTTTATCAAATACTTGACATTTTTTAATTGTTTAATGCTCTTTATATTTCCTCACAGAAATGAAGTACATTGAAAATACGTTCCCCTTCTTCGAAATAACATGTCGGTGTTTCATGAGTGTGCATTCGCGTGTGTAAGTGTGATTAATTATCACAGTGGGTAGTTTAAATATACGTGATTTTTAAATACTTAATTTCTGTTGTTAACGCTCAGCTGCAGTCATATAGGGTTTATTTTCATTGCATCCATTGACGGACCCGCGAAATTCGAAAAATGATTTACGTTAGAATTGTGTTTCTTTCCTTGCCAGAAATCGCTACGAACTACTGTTTATATATATATATATATATATATATATATATATATATATATATATATATATATATATATATATATATATATATATATATATATATATATATATATATATATATATATATAAGTTCAAAATGAAGAATAAAACAAAAAAATTATAGACATATGAAAAAAAAAGGGGGGGGGGAATAATAAGTAAAAAATAACAAACAACAGATTATATAATAAATATAACAATAAAAAAAAAAAAAAAGAGGATGAAATTTTATTTAAAAAACCGGAAAAATAAGATATAATCTTTTCTTCAGCCCACACGATTATATCCGCAAAACAGAGTGCTTTCTGATATTGTATCAATAAAGCCAAAGCAAAATATATTAATACAATAGTGTGAGGAGCACTCAAATATATATATATATATATATATATATATATATATATATATATATATATATATATATATATATATATATATATATATATATATATTATACTACACAACAAACTACGGATAAAAGTAGCGACTACAGTAGTTTCACCGCTTGGAGCTTATTTTGAGAATACATTGAGGTCTTTAAAATATAAAAGTTCTCTTGAAATTTAATCTCGAACTACAAGCAATTATTTTTATCAACCTAAAAAGATCAAATAATGAGTTAATGAAATAACTAATACTTACTTTTAAGATGGACTTTGATTCCATATTTCCCAGCAAAATTAAAGTAGTCAAATATATAGGAGAATACCGACGTTTACCACTGTTTTATTACTTTAGAATAGGATTGTTTCTTTTTTAACGAGAGGAAAACTTTTTATACACTTATTTTATCGTTTTTTGTTTTGTGTATTCAGGCTTTAAATAGCTAGAAGTGACTCACTGGTTTAGAAGTGATAAGAAAATGTGTTGGACAATACGACTATTTTGATAAATTCCGTGACGCGTTTTAATATTTGATTTCTTTTATTAAACTTTAACCAACGCATACAAAGTACAAAAATCAAACATGCCATTATTTTAAATCACACATAACTTACGATTTTTTGTGTAGCCTTTTTAAAAAAAAACTACTATCTTAACTTAAATCTATTGACAAAGTAGGCAAAACCGTTATTTAATATAAATTTAAATAAAAACCACATTTAAAAAAATTACGCTTAAAAGTTTATTTTTTAAACAAAATTATTTTTGCCGTAAAATTATTTTAACCGTAAATAACCAATATTAGTATTAATCTTATACTAATCAATCGACAAATAGACTACGAATAAAAGAAAGTATACTTTTTTATTTATTTCAGACAAACTGATGTAACTTAAAAAAAGTGATATAATATTTCAATAGAAAAATAGGGTAAATATTATTGTTTGCACTCGCGGCAAGAAAGTGACCACATTTTCATTGAGACAAAGCGGGACAAATGGGATAAAATGAGAATTACAATTTAGTTATATATATTTTATTGTATACATTCATATACATGTACAAAAATGTATTTATTATTAATTATTGGTAACTATAAAAATATTTGTAAAAAATAATAATTTGAACATCATGATTTTTAATCAAAATAAATTTTTTATTTAAAAAAAATTATGATTTTCTTTCACGGTCATATTTTTGATCTGAGTGAATACTTAGCAATAGATTCGGATCATTTATTAAAATGTCGTGAAATATTTCACATGACTTGCTCAAATTATATTTTACACTTAAAATAGATTTTTAAAGTTTTAATGTTCAACTGCGTTTTTTCAGTTGTCCATATTTTATTAATACTAGAAAAAACACGTTCTGTTGCTACTCCTGGAAGGGAGAGCGCGAATTCTACAATTTTTCCACCATGTGAGACCAAAAATTCAGCATTGCATTTATCACATCGTATCATGTAGTCTATTTTAGTTTTCTTTAATAAATTGAAATTCGCTGCTTAGCTCTTCATTAAATTTGCACTCTCTTTTTTTTACTCATCTTTTATTCTGTGGGTAAATACTAGAAATGAATAAAAAATTTACTACAAAGGCTAAAAAAAGAGTATTAAATTTTGCCTTATTGACCGTTACGTTGTGGCGACTATTGCTCTACCACTATCTTCGTCTATCAAATAATGAGTCAAACCGAACGTCAAATTGAAAACAACAAACTGCACTGTCTGCACTTATCTGAATTAAGCCGAGACGTAACGACAATGATCGAACACCACCGAGTAAATCTAACTCGGTACATTGCCTAATTTAGTTTACTCTGCATGCATTTTACATGCTTTTTTTAATGTATTTTTTATTTCTTTACATTCACCATAATATTTAATAAATAATAGGTAATATATTTTTACAGTACATTTAAAATAAGAACTGCAGATATTTTCTAAAAAGCGGGACATTTTTAAAAATCGGCAGGACGCGGGACAGTCCACTAAAAAGCGGGACTGTCCCGCCAAAATCGGGACGTGTGGTCACTTTAGGCAAGGCAGATGTTAAATGTTCACAAACAGCCTAGTTGCATTTGTATTTTTTCATTCTGCATTTCTTAGATAGACAGTTCAAATTAATAACCCATTAATTATCTAATATTTCGGTTGTCTTTATGAAATTATTCTAAGTGACATGCAGATAAAAAAATATTATTTTTCGAATAACAATATCTTGAATACATTATCAAAAGAACCTGCATTTAGGAAAAATTGGATTAATATTTCCCATCACGCTTTTCAAACTAAATTCGTTAATAAAGAAATATGTTAAATAAAAATAGCTAAACTGGTTAGTAAAGAAATATGTTTCCCTGGTAACCAGTGGCGGACTAATGCTAAAGCAGGTCCTAGGCAACATTGTAATTCCGGGCCTATTTTTCAGTCATGACACATACTTTGCTTTTGGTAGTTTCGTTTTACAGCATATACAAGTAGTTTGTAGTTCTATTTACAAAATTAAATAAACAAATATACCCAGATTGATTAGTTTAGTTATTAATAGAGTTATTTAATAACTCTTTTTCTATATAAAGTAATAATAAACTATTTAATTTTTGTTGGCCTAATGTGTATCTTAATTTTTTTATTATTCTGGCTATTACTGAGAATGATCTTTCACCGCTTGCATTGCTTATTGGAAGGGTTAAATAAATTCTCAGAATTATGTTTAAATTAGGGAAGGTTGCAATAATATTATTTTCCTGAATAAATGACCACATGGATGCAGGCGAAATAATATTTCCTTTACTTTTAAAAGTCTTAATTGTAATATTTCATTTTTCAGTTCTGCTAGGTTTAAATCTTGTTCATAACATTTTAATCCCTCTATTGAAGAGTCACTAACATCACTATCATGAAAAATTGTTTTGAATTTATTGCTAATAGTTTTTTTTAAAATGTTGCTAATTAAAGAATCGCATACAACAAAAAAATATTAACTTTAAAATGTTCTTTGCCACTGAATCTTATTTCATGTTCTGTAATTTCATCATGAAATAGTTTTCGCACTTTCTGCCGTTTTATATCATTAGTATATGCAATATTTTAAACTTTTTCTGCTTCTTTTTCTAAATTGTCAAAATCATCTCTAACAGTTTGTATGAAATCTATCAATGAATCATATATTAAAACTGCTGTATTTAGAGATTCGTCTTTTTGTTCAAGAATCTATTCTCTCTAAAATCTTTTCCCATATAATAAGTAACAGTACATACTCAAATGTTTCCAGTTATTTATGTAAATCGGCTGCTTCGGAACTTGTTAATGATTTTTCATCTTTGTTTGAAGAAAAATAACGTAAACAATGTTTAATTTCTTCATAATTTTCCTTTAAGGATTTCACAGCATCGGAATGAGCAGACCACCTGGTGTCACAAATAGGTTTAATACTCAAGTGTTTGCTCTTTCAAAATTTTTGTAATGCATTCAACCTGTGAGTAGAACTTGAAAAAAATACGTATAATTCCTGAACGATATTGAAAAAAGTGGTCATTTCCATGTAACTTTCGGCAGCAGCATTTCCAATTAAATTTAATGAATGATTTGCGCATGGTATAAATAGGCAGAAAAATATGTTGTTTTATTCTGGATTGGAGTCCCTTATATTTACTTGACATATTAAACGCATTATCATAACTCTGTCCCCGACAGTTAGTGATGTCTGTGCACGATTGTACACAATGCGCTGGTTCATTGAATACTAGAAGTTTAACAAACAATACTTTATTTAACAATTGTAAATAATCAAACCAAAATCATTGCACTATTGCAATGACTGGCTCAAACAAGAGTTCAAGAGCAACTGACTAGTTCGAAACAATTACAACAGATGGCGTTTCACTTAAGACCAAACAATGTCTAAATCTATGTTATTTAAAAATTCTAAAATAACTTTCTCCAAGTTTTCACCTGTATGAGAAAATATAGGTAGAAATCCCAAAAATCTTTCTTTTATACCACTTGGAAGAACATAGCTAATAATGACGGTCAGCTGATCTACGTGAGATATATCAGGTGTTGAATTAATAATTAGAGAGTAAAATTTGACTTCCTTTATTTCGTTCACTATTGTGAGTTGTCAATCTTTGGATATAATAGAAATAAATTCATCACATATTGTTGACCACAAATATTTTATAAGTACCGGTGTCGCAGTTTGCATATTTTATCATGTGTTCCCGCATAAATGGATCGAACTCTGATAAATATTCCAAAGCACCTACTATATAATTACCATTATTTTCACTAAAAAACACTTCATTTTTACCACGAAACGCTAAGGAGTATGAAGAAATAAATTTGATTGTCGCTACTACACGTTTAAGTACTTCCCTCCAATATTTATTTTCATTTATAATTTGTTTTTCCAGTTTAGTGTCCGCTAATTTTAGATCTTGTTATAATAATTAGAATGGAGTTAATGTGGTCACAGGAGTTTTCATGCTCTGACAATTTTTTATATACATTTTTTCAATCATTCGTCCCTTTTGACATTAGCTTTGTTTGCTTGGAAAATAATTTACAGACGTACCAGTACAATAAGTTGTTGGTTTCAGTATAAGCCAACAATCTTTTTTAACTTTTTCCCCGCTATTAATTGTTCTGACGAAGGAGGCAATAGTTAATTTTCTTGTGATTTGTTTTGACCCTTCATTGCATCGAATGGAAGACGATTCCAAAGATCCATTTATTGATTTTGGTGTATTTTTATATAATACTCTCGAATGGCGTCTGTTAAGTATTCTGGCTATAATGCAATATCGTTTACAAAACTCTTAGTTTCAGCATTACTTTGAGATGATTTTAATTTATATTTTCTCCTTTTGTTTCATCTTCACAAACGGAATTGCTTGGTTTTTCCTGCTGGTCTTTTTGCAGAATAGTTTCGAACACAAATGATGTTTCTATAGTTTGAGCAGGTGAATTTTGTGAAAATGATTACGATTGTTGTAATTGTTCTCCATATACGATTAAAAATTTGTCCAACGATCTTTTCATTTGTTTTGCCACTTTATCTCGATCTGCGTTTCGTTTTCTTTTTTCACTTTCACTTAAATGTTTATAGGAACTCATTTTAAAGACCTAGTACTAAAAAGAAAGAAGAAAATGATCTTCAATTAAATTTATTTTTACTCAATATCACAATTACAAACAATATCACAATTTGTGGTATTTTAATTAAATAATGTAATACTTTTATAAAAACTTACATTTTTATTTTAGGAATTTCAGAAAATATTAAGAATCAACAATCTATTTGCAATCAAGTCTAGGTTCTTAAGTCATAATTGCACAATTTTCAATCACAATTCACGTGCAATACGTTCAGGAGACACTGATTTTAAGTAGCTACGTTTGACTTTTTAAACACGTGCATAGTAAAGGCTCCATTGTGCGATCGTACTTACACACATGGATACTCGCGGGCGTGGATGCATAAGCACGGGAACACTCATCCACACATGTCGACTTTATCAATCAATGATTAGGCATAATTTGGATACGTTTCAGCAATAATTATGAATATCACGTTTTTCTGTTAAATAAAAATTAATTATAAAAATTAAAAACCTAATTTTCGCGCCCCAAAAATTACGGGCCCTATGCACGTACCTATGCCTTAGTCCGCCCCTGCTGGTAATGATTTTGAACGTTCATAACAGTTCTTTTAGCTTTCGTTTTAACATAAAACATAATGTGGTTTGCTTGTTTAATTTTTGCTTATGTATATATTTCAAAAACTGATTTAAACTAGATATAGCTCCAGGAGTGTGAATTCAGCTGTCAAATATAAAAATTTAGAATATTAACAAAAAAATTTCATTTGAAATATTTTTAAAATGTAGTCTTTTATCGGTAAAAATGCTCACAATTGGGTACTTGCATTTCAAGAAGACCTCCCATACCCACACATGTGACCTATGACTTCAGTGCCAGGTAATCTTTATCAGCAAACTGAGCTTCTCCACATAAGTTAAAATGTTAATTAACGATAAGTTAATTAAATACACAGCCGTACCGCACATCGAATTAATAGAAATATAATTTTTTTCTCGTCTATTTCTTTTACTTATTATTTGTTTATGTATTTTATTGTAACCGTGATATATTTATGTTTTGTGTACCTGGCAACTTTGATGCTTAATTAGTATGTTTTACATGGCTTCGTTCCAGTCTTTGTGTTAAGTCTCAGTGTAATTATGCAGTGAAAGAATTGAAATCTTTGTGTAAGAATTTAGAATGTGTCACTTAAGAGAATGGATACTTGATGGGCTTAGCTTACTCGAAATAGAATGGAAAGAACAGTCGTTAACGTAAACAAATGCCACGCTTATGTAACCAATCAGGATGGAGATACCCAGACTACGTCCCTTACAGGTATCCCATTGTTTTTATATGCTTTATTATCTATAAAGTCGGAGTTTCGTCAAAAAAAGTTCAATCATTTAGGATTCCATGGCTAAAACAAATTCGGAGTCGCTATTCTATTAGACAACTGTTTAATTATCTGGGGTTAAAAAAATGTCTGTTTTCAGTTTACAACAAAATTAAATTTTCTCTCTGAGACTGAATGGCCATAAATATTAAAGATTTTTTTCCCCTTTCATGTAGCTTGCCGCATTTATTACAAAACAACTTCTCATATAGGTACTCAAAGTGCTAAATCTCTCTACTAACATGTAGCGTTCAAATAGCGTCACATGTTATGTAAATCCATCTTTAGGTCTCATACTTAGACTTGCAATTTTTGAGGTTTTACATGAAAATTCTTTAACTCATAATTATAGAACTATTAGAAGGATTCCTTTTAAAGGATTAAATCAACTTGAAAATTTTAAATAATTTTTGTTATCCAATTTTTAAAAAGTAAAATAAATTTAAAAAAAAAATCAGCTGATATGGCCAAACATTGGAGTATAACACTTGTGGAAAGGAGGTTCGATATTCGAATCTGGGGTTTGCCAAAGCATTTTTCAGTTTGTAAATATCATTACAAAATTAAATTTAATTTTGATATGAAAATTTTCAATTTATTCATATCAAAATGTAATTCTCATGCTGACTTCACTTTAGTTGTAAGGGAAGGTGCTTAGTCTTCCAACAGTATTGAATTTTGGAGTAAAATTGACGACACTATAACATTTAATATTTACAAGTTAATATATAGTTATAAATATAATTGATTCCACTTAATAAATACATAATTGATGAGGGAAAATATTTACATCCATTGTTTCTTTAATATCCAAATAAAGAGAACGTCAGTATTGTAATTAAAAGTTGCGCTGTCCTAGCAACGTGCTGTTTTCATTTATACGAAATAAGACTTTGATGCCTGTGATTTGCGCATCACACACTTACCTGGTCTACTGAAAAATTATCAATCAGTCAACACTTCATTTTAAAGAAAAATAGTGTAAAAACTGATAATCATATACAACCATAAAGTTACGTCCATTGGCTGAACGCTAATAGTGATAAAATAGTGCAAAAAGTGATATAGTTCAACCTCTGGCTTGGCCATTTCAGTAATGACAAGTTTACTAAAAGCATTGTTTTAGAAATTGAGGACATTAAAGCTAAAAGCATAATCGTTTTAGTAGTCAATTGATAAACATTTTGATACATGATCAAAGCATAAAAACAAATTTCCAGTAAGCTTTTAAATTTTCAGTTGAGAACAGAAAATAAAACTACTTAGTAGATTTAGATTTACTTCTTACAACAATGAGCGCCATTTTTGAAACAATTTCGCAAGAAACGAGACGATTTCAAGGTACATTCGGCAAATTATTTTCTTCTATCATTTTCTACATATATGTCAGGAATTTCGAAATCAGCCCATCCTTCCTAATGGAAGGATATTCAGTCATATTCAAGATCCTTGCAGAGTTTGTGGGAGCAGTTTTCTGTTTAAGTTATGGCTTGATGGAAATGGACTTTGCCTACATTTTTTTAGGACTTCTGGGAATTATATCAGGACTTTTTGGAAAGAGCCGCTTATTTTGCAGTAAAGAGATCCCACCTAAGAGTTTGCACTTAAAATGTTTGACATGCATAGCCAATGTGTTGTCCATATTATTTGTTTTTATATGTTCCTTTGGATTTCACAGCATTGTAACGAGAGCTGGATTCCTGACGTGTTCATCGACATTTGCCACCTGCGTCCTCCCGATGATGTCTCTCTCTAAAAGCTTCAAGGCTAAGAATGCTTTTGTCTTTTCGTTTGTGTGTGACTGTATTGCGGTGTGGATTTTTTGGTGGCATTGCGCACATCTGCCTCTGAAGTACTTCCTTATAGCGCCTGCTGTTGTCAGTTTAATCTTCGCAGTCATTCAATTTGCTTTAGAGAAAAAACGCGAAGATCATCCATCGTAATAAAATGTAAAATCACGAATACTTACAATTTTGTTTGAAAATAATACTCTTTAGAAAGTTCAAATTAACTCTCAAAAAAATATTAATTCAATTTTTTGGAAAATCAATAAATTTTTAATTTTTCAGCATTACCGTTTTATTTTTAGAAATGTATATGTCCGATCCGATGAAAAGAAATCCGATAATATACAATGAAAATCATTAAATTTACTCGGAATATTTGGTTCTTTTCATCGTTTCCTGGCCACCAAAATATGCGATTCTTATGGTTAAGTGACCATTCTGGATCCTGATATCACCGGAGTATTACTGCCTTGATCTTTTGTTTTCAATATATATATATATATATATATATATATATATATATATATATATATATATATATATATATATATATATATATATATAAGTTCAAAATGAAGAATAAAACAAAGAAAAATTAAAGACATATGAAAAAAAGGGGGTGGGAAATAATAAGTAAAAAAAACAACAAACATTTTATTTAGAAAAAAAAAAAAAAAAAAAGTGAAATGTTAATTAAAAAAGCCGGGAAAAAAAAGATATAATCTTTTCTTCAGCCCACACGATTATATCCGCAAAACAGAGTGCTTTCTGATATTGTATCAATAAAGCCAAAGCAAAATATATTAATACAATAGAGTGAGGAGCACTCAAAAATTTTTTTTATAAAATAACTACAAAAAATAGATCAAAAAGTAAATATAACATGTAAAAACAGATAATAAAATAAAATAAAAAGAAAAAATAAAATAAAAAGAAAAAACATTAAAAAGGGGGGACTATAAAGCGAGTAGCAAAATCATAACAACTTACATGGACAGTTATTTTTCAAGAATGATTTAAAAATGTTTTCGCAGAAAGATTGCCAGATTACAAAATATGAAAACAAAAGCGCAAATCGAGTGTAACAAAAGGGTTCTAAAGTGTCGTTCTTACTGCACTGCTGAAGTGATTTGTTATTCTGAGTTTTGATTTGTTAGTTACCAAGGATGGGCCCGAAATGGATGTGCACAAGGTAATATTATACTGGATAATTTTAAAAATTGATCATAAATAGTTTTAGAAGATAGATGTTTATTTAAGAAAAAATATAAAATAGAAAAGAGAAACATAAATTGCCTGCTTTGCAAATAATTTTAGCCGCGGATTTGCACGATATGGATTAGCACATAGAAAAATTATTTAAATTATCAAAGAAAAAAATTTAATAGATAATTTTTAACACGGATTTGCCCGAAATGGATTTGCACATGGAAAAATTAACAAAGAAAAATTTTAGCAGATAATTTTAACCACGGATTTGCCCGAAATGGATTTGCACATGGAACAACTGTATAGATTAACAAGGGAAATTATTTAGCAAAGGAATTTTTAGTAAATAATTCTAACCACGGATTTGCCCGAAATGGATTTGCACATGGAAAGATTAACAAAGAAAAAATTTTAGTACATAATTATAGCCACAGATTTGTCCGAAATGGATTTGCACATGGAAAAATTACATAAATTAACAAAGAAATTATTTAGTAAATAATTTTGGCAATGAATTTTGGCCTGAAATGGATTTGCACATGGGAAAATCTTAAAAATTAACAAAAAAAATGTTTAGAAAATATATCCCCCAAAATATACGATTAATTCAATGATTTTATATAAAATTTTATTACATTAGTTGGGTATCCATTGTTTTTTATCAGATTTTGAAAGAGTTTATCGATTTGCATTTTGGATAAATAAATATTACTACATATTCTTTTAATTCTGTTCATTTCATTAAAAGTGGTATTTAAATAGATGCTCCTGGAAACATTAGAATTCCAAGTAACTAGTTTATTAATATTAAAATTAAAATCATTTCTTTTATCGTATAAATCAACAAAGCAGATATTTTCAACTTTCATAATACCCAAATCCAAAAAATTGAAATTAATATTATCATCATGATTACGAAGTAAGATTAATTCCTCAGGGTATATATCACTCAATAAAACAGTAAAATCTTGGAAATTAAAGATAATTAAGTCATCAATATATCTAAAAACAAATTTAATACTCAGAGTAAAATTTTTTTCATAATAATGTAAAAATAGGTTAGCTAAGAGAGATGAATAATTAGATCCCTGTGGTATTCCATTAATTTGAAGAAAGATATCCCTTCCATTGTAAAGATAATTACTAAAAAGACAAAAATTAATCAGAATTTCCCAATAATCAAAATCGCAACAAAGGATATTTTTAAAATCATGGTAATAATTCAAAAGGACATCTTTTAGTTTAGAAAGAGGAATGCTATTGAAAAGATCCTGGAAATCAAAAGTCGCAATAGAATTAATTTTATTATGTTTAATGAAATCTAAAATCGGTTGATTATTAGTGATTATCCAAGAGAAACCTTCTTTAGTAATATAGTTAATAATCTTATTTAAGTAGTTAGAGAAAATGGTGCCAGGTTTAGTTAAATAAGTATTAGACCCACATGTGATAGTTCTAAATTTTACTGGAATTTTATGAAATTTAGGACTGATAATTAAGTAAGGAAATTGTATATTGCTAATTTTAATTTTTAATCTCTTGTAAAAAGCTAAAATTTTTTTAATGGCAATATTATTATTGAAATTACTAAGTTCAAAATTTTTACTATTTTTTAATTCCGTATTTAAAAGTTCAGCATAGAATTTTTTACAGAATATAGCATAATTATTGTTAGCTTTGTCTATGGGAGTAATTACAAAATTTTTTTGAAGTTGCTTAATTGATTGAACAATATTAGAAAAATTTGTTGAATTGTTATTCTTATTTAAATTATCCTTATTATTGAAAATAAAGTTTTTAAAGTAATAATAAACTTCCCATTTCCATTCTGTTAGCATACCTAAAGGTAAAGAGAATCTATTTGATATCTTTAAACAAAAACTATTGAGATCATTAAGAAAGTATTTTAGAATCTTATTGATTGATATATGGTAAATGGGTCTAAATTTTGTGCCTTTTATCATTAAATTTCTAAGTTCCAAGTTTTCTATAATATTTAAATTACCAGTGATAATATGTTTATGATGTTTATCAACAAAATCAAAATATTTATTCTCCTCACAGTGACATTCATAATCGGATATATTAATACACCCTAAATTTTTGCTTATATCATTATAGTTAAAAATGGTTCTACCAAGTGATTTGTTATATTTAAAACTTTTAATAATGTTAAAATCTTTTAATGGAAATAAAGCTTTAAAATTTTCAAAAATGTTGTGAAATTTGATCTTATCGAAAATAGGATTTTGAAAGTTAATAACGAAATATAAATTATCTAAACTTTTCTTATTATTAGGCAAAATTTTGCTCATTTTGGCTTTTATAAGATCGAAACAAAGAATTTTGAAATGTAAATTAATGAAAGAAAAGTTAATAATAAGATCGTAGAACTTATATGTTTCATAATTCTTAAGGGAGAAGAAAAAATCTTTAATTGGTTTAATACTATATTGTTTATTAAAGTCTTTTTCCATATTAGAAAGAAATTTTATATTTAATTTGTCACTATTAAGAGAGTTTCTATTACTTCTTGAACCCCGTTTACCTCGATTTGTACGCTTATCTTTAATATGAAAAAGTGAATAAGTTGATGAGTTATTGTAGTTAATCTGTGTATGTTGGAAGGTATCGTTTAGCCCATACGGCAGAATTGTTTTGTATAGAAGCATGTAGTAATTTTCTTTCTGTAGTCTTAAATCTAAATCCTCTATAATATCTAAGATATTGATTTTGACTCTGTTAAATTTATGTACTCTAAAATGATTCAATTCCAGGTTATTGATAGCCTTATTACTGTTAATATCAGAACGGTGTTGATTAATTCGAATGTTAAGTGAGTTACTAGTTTGTCCAACATATTTCATATTACAGAAACTACAGGTTAACATATAAATAACATTTTTAATTTTACAAAAAGATTTGGAGCTAACGTTATAAGGAACAGTATGTTTTTTGTCAATATTAGGGCAAGTTTTGCATCTTTTATCATCACACGCTTTATAGGAAGGTAAAGTTTCGGGAATAGAATGCAATTCAAAAAATCGTTTGCTTTCGCTTTTGCTTTCAGAGTAGCAGGATGTCGATCCGAAGTTCCCCTCTGATTTAGGCTCTCCGTACCGGGTACAACATGAAGAATAATTTAAATATTGAACACATTTTTTACCAGGCGCTAAATTGTAATAATTGTTTAATTCCATAAAAATAGGCTCAAAGAGCAACATCCTAAACACACGTAACGTCCTAAAGACTGGAAATAAAAACGAAAACAGAAGGAGAATGAAAGAAAGTTAATAGTAGATAATATTAAGCGCTAAAGCTGCATTAAATATGATCACTATAATAAATATATATATATATATATAGTATATATATATATATAATATAATGCAAGATTACTTAACAAATCAAACGCGCTTCAGTACTGCAAAAAGAACGCGCCATAAAAGATCCCTCTATTTACGCTTATAATCTCTACTTGCGCTTCTGTTTTCCTATTTTGTAATCTGGCAATCTTATTACTAAAATATTTTGAACCATTCTTGAAAGACTCGAACATTTTCTGCTTTCCCCCTTCTACTTTTATCCCCCGTACAGGAGTTTTTTTGCGATCGAATTCTCTCTGTACAGATCACTTCATTATTCAAGGTCACGAGTGTTCGTATCTGTTGAACTAGTTGTTGAATTTCCCATGCAATTAAAATGTTCTCAGGAATTGAAGCTTCGACTAACGGATAAAGCATACATGCGCATTCTTTAGTAACACCTCAATTTTTTGAACAACGCAATTGAGCATCTAATTAATCTACTAAATTAATGAAATGCATATTTTGGGGTTGACTTAATATTACTTTTAATAATTCGAGTACATATAACTCGATTAACATTTTATCATCTGCGAAACGTGTTTTTAGATTTTTAATAACAGACTTATATTCACTTTCAGAAGCTTGAAACATAATCGAAAACTTTATCTTTTTCTGTCAGCATCAGGTATGAGAACTTCACGTCGTCTTCGAATTTGGAATCCTCATAAATTTTTTGGAAGCTTTATCAATTTCTGTTTCATCAGTTGGACACAAAGAAAGATATTTAATGACAATTTCGTCGTTTTAAATAATATCCGAGTCTTTTTCTTGTAGTTTAGCAAATGCCAGTGACGCCGTCAGCAGTGCAAGATTCCAAATCATTTATTGTTTTTGTGACAGAAGAAATTTTCTTTGGATTATATATTCACGATTGATTTTTCTTGGGCTTCAGATGTAGAGACACGAGAAGATTTTACGTAGGCTGTTGATTTATATGAATCAGTGCGAGCTTATTTTTAATACATTTTATAACAAACTTAATATAGAACGACGACAAACGCTGACGTGAAATCTATATATATAATTCTCTTACACGGCGACAAAAAAAAGCCTCATTACAACTCCCCGAATGGCAACGCTAGAAAATCGACCAATGATTGCCGCTAAAAATGTCACATGCCAAATCTAGTTGAGGTGGCTCAACATACAGCGCTTTTAAAAACGGAAACTGAAATAATCAGAGTGTAAAATATTATGTGCTTATGCGCATCGTATTTTTTGTTAAATAATTTATTTATTATATATCAGTTTGTAGATGGTAACGAGAAGAGTTTTGTGGTTGCTATGGTGACTAATTAGAATGTAACTTGTTTT
This sequence comes from Parasteatoda tepidariorum, assembly GCF_982258835.1. Classification (NCBI taxonomy): domain Eukaryota; kingdom Metazoa; phylum Arthropoda; class Arachnida; order Araneae; family Theridiidae; genus Parasteatoda; species Parasteatoda tepidariorum. Next base: position 102,000,192 of record NC_141763.1, read on the forward strand.
TTTGAGTGAGTGTGAGATTTGTTTTTTGGAACTGCGATGCTGTAATTTTATTGTTTGGTTATCTTCTTTTTATATTAAACGTGATAGTAGTTTCCTTAATTATTTGATTCGAAGTCCTCTGAGTTTTATTTGCGGTCAGTTTATTTTGTATTTTTTGACAAGAGGGAGGATTCTCACCAAATGAGATTTCTTCCGAAATTCAATGTATTGTTTATGCAGGTTTTTCCATTGCAATTTACTTATTTCAATTTTTAATAGACTTAATTATAGCGAAATTTTGACCTATTTAAAGAGATATCAGTTTTAGAAATTTTATATTAAGATTTATACTATAGCACATTTCTAATAGGTTTAACGAATTACATGTTATTTATTTGAATTCAAATTTATTTTAATGATTTAGTATTTACTAAAAAGATGTTATTTTAAAAAAAAAAGTTGCTATATTTATTTGAATGATTGTTTTGAATTCTTAGAATTTTGTGCATTTGCAATGTACCTAAGTTAGTAGCGAGCAAAGCGAGCTTGGTTTACGAAGCAAACCATATAAGATTGCGTAGCAATTTTCGGGGGTTGGCGAGCAGGGGGAGCAGCCCACTAGTATTAAAAAAAACCTTTACTTCTTTCTAAAATGCGCCATCTAGTGAGAGATAAAAAATTATTACTTTAATGGAAGGAGATGCAACATCATGTACTTTGTTCTAACTGCATGAAAGAAACATTTACTTTATTTTAAAATACTGATTTAATTTTTTTTCCTTCCAAAACCTTCATAATTTGTAAAAATAGAATTAAAGTGTTTTGAAAAATTTATCAATTTTCATCTAGGATTGTTCTCAATGCAATCGAATTTTACGCATGCATTTAAAACGGTCAGATTTATCACAACTCGAGAAGGCAAGCAATTCGAGCGGGAGAGATTACTTCATCTGATACGTTGTTTTTAAAAATTTGCAAATGCCTGTAGATGAATCGTATGCAGTGACAATGGTAACTAAGTTTATTACTTGATTTTTTGAAACTGGTAGTACCTCTTAAAGCGGGTGGCACATAATGGGAGTGAGCTGGATGTTTAGATCTGGCTGATTATGACGTTTAGATCTGGTTGATTATGATGTTTAAGGCCTGTTTACACGGTCCAATTTCTTGTATCCGAGAAATTGGACGAATTTCTCTGTCCAAGAAGTTGGATGATTCGTTGACACTATCCAAGTTCTGGGATGTCACTGATTGGTCGGATTGAAAAAGTTGCGCATGCGCTTAAATAGCTCATGTTTTGGTTTTTATTTACAAGTTAAAGGTTTTGAAGCTGTTGAAATCGCTACCCCTAAATAATAAAGTTGTTATATTACTGTTATTCATTTTATGCAAAATGAGTGACGAGATCATTGCGCTTTCCGCTACAATTATG